>NC_080418.1:131554602-131777722 GCF_029873635.1 Malania oleifera
CCATAGTCGATATCTAATGAGGACTACAGGTCACGATGGAGCCAGATCATCACATTGAAGTCAAGTTATTGTGTCTATTATTTATGTTTTTTTTGTTTATTTGTGTACATGTTATTAGCATAATGTTTGTCTTCCATTTGTAATACTTGTAAATGTGATGTAGTAATCTCCCCGGTGTACTATTTTTTCAATAAGGGAATTATAACTCCCTCCTGTGGATGTAGGCTTTATAGCCAAACTACGTAAATTTTTGGTCTTATTTAGACTTTTTTAATTATTATGTTTATTTTTGGAATCATACGATGGTGGATGCTACAAATATAGGTACATTTTGATTATAATATTAAACTTTATAATAATGAATATCGAACCTCAAGCGAAGGATGATGAAATTATTAATGTTCTTGCCTCTCCTTAGCGACTTGAAGACGACGTTCAACTATAGCTAGGGTAGTGCCACACTTGCCTAGTTGTATTGAAAAATGTGCCAAGTTGGTCAAGGGCAGGCACACCTAGTAGAAGGGCCGTTGTTTCTTCTACAAGTTTGGGCATGGGAGTAGATGCCCTTCATTGCTCTAATTAGACTTGGTCGACCATGTCTTCCAACTGATGTGGGCACTAGACCGTACCCACTTGTCGTCAAGTTATTCTATATTTTAATTATCATACATTGAAAAATTTAATGGTCTTTGTGTATAATTAAATAACCATCACTTATGTCTAATTTTATGTGAATAATATATTGCAGGTGGCGAGATTCATTTTGCGCTCCATATATCCCTATGTATACTTTACGATCATATCGATATGATATAAACATGATGCGTAAGGATCACATAAGATAATTATGTTTAACATTTTTATTGTACGATGTTATTAGTTAATATCAAGTATTGTTCTTACATGTGTCATTCTTCTGCAGCTTATATCGATGTTGTACACGTTGGGGATTTGGGCGACATTACTGTGTATTTATGTCTGTGGGGTATGAGTCTGGCTTATTTGCACTCCCTTGATATGCTTCTAGATTTTGGTGTGACACCTATTGGAAAGAGCGTTATGATAGTTTGACTTGAGGTAGCAGATCCCTCATCCACCTCACACAGGGTACAACCCAGATGGTCATCACGTAGAGCTGCACGATGCTGATTAGCATGACCACAATAACACTGATTGGCCCATGTACTTTAGAAGTTTCATGCAGATGTGGGAGTGGAAATTGGACCAACATCGTACACACACTGATAAAGAACCTCGTCCCTAGGCCTACCCCTTTGAGGGACAAGGATGGATACAGTCAATGGTATTGGTCCATCATTATTTGATTTATTAGCAGGTCGCTAGTCTGCATATGATAGTGGTGAGTGAATAAGTTATGCAGTTGCTCTATTTAACATACAATTGTTCTCCCCAACTAATTAATTTTCTTATAACTTCTTCTTACAGGAGCATATTATGGGGATATTTAGCTATTTGATTGTGTTTAGGTGTGTTTGGCCAAATTGAGGACAACGTCTTGCATGAAAATCATGGCGGACAAGGCTCGATGCTTGGTTTATAGGGTTGCCCTTACACAGGGGTCACGAGTGGATAATGATGAAGGAGATGATGATGTTGCAGTCGGTGATAACATTGCAACTACTGAATGAGAGGTCGTGTTGGGCCTTGAAGGTGATGCGGGGCTGCATTGGAGGACATGAGGGAGGACCAATTAAGCTGCAATAGTTCCAATAGGAGGATGATATAGCACGAGAGGAAAAGCAGGTTGTACCACCACATACCTCCCCCTGGCACGCTGAGGCTTCTATTTTGTAGTCGTAGAGGCCACATATCTTGATGTAGATGTTTCAAGATCTATATGGGGCATCCAGTAGTACACTGTACATACCAGAGCCACTACACTCCATTCCCTCATTTCCACCCCCGATCTACCTGTGACATATACCAGCATTCTTAGTTTCATCACCGATCCCATTCGATCTATTCAGTCAAATGCCGGTAGTTGATGCCTTCCTACATGAGGACATCCTGGAGACATCCTATGCCGATGAGAATGCAAATCAGGGTGGGAGACTGCAACATATGAACGATGTGGCCACAGATGTAGTGGATCCGCACGCCTCTGAGCAGCCAACATGTGTGACTATAAAGACAAAGGAGACGCCTACTTTGTGGGACATGATTGAATTTTTTTTTTTTTTTTTGGACATAATTTTTTTTTTTTGTTCTTTTGTTTACAGTAATTATGTACTTTTATTCTAGATTAATAAAAGGCAATCAATTTTTTTATTTCTTCATTGTAACTTCGTTGTGTATACTCTAATAATTAACGTGAACTTATTAATTCATTTAATAGAGCAAACATAGAAAGGAAACATCAAAACATAGCTTTATATTTGAGATACAAACATACAATAACAAAACATTGCAAAAATAACATAAACAATTCATCCACTGAGTTGTAACACTAATCCTCATCAAACATTAACGTGCCATATCTACAAGATGAGTAATTAGAAACAGAAGCAACAACTTCCTCCTTGCTACCACGAGTCATAAAAGTCATAATAGAGTATATCTTCTCGAAATGATTGTTACAAACACACGTACAATTGTTCTCCTCTTGTATCATGTTCAATGCTCATCTCTTCGATAAGTAGTCAACCCATCGAATAGAAAGTATCTTGCATTTAGGGATGACAACATTTAATAATCATAACTGCTCTACCAACTTCCCTACCTCTTGCAAATGATATTATACTCTGCATTCATAGTTGACATAATACATACTGAGTTAGCTTCATGAGGGTTTAATGAATAATAAAAATGGCCCCCTAAGTTGCAATATCTCCTTATCGAAGAAAATTAGTCATTTGGAGTGTATGAACTACCGAACGGTGATGAATACTTGACATGTTGCGACGTGAAGAACTCATATTGTAAATGTAAATGTTGTTAGAAGAAGTACGAATATGACCATAATTTAAATAAACTCCAAAGTAGCTCATATTATGAACTTCACACATAGACCAGAGACAACCTTATCGTGATTAACAACTCAAGCACGAGTATCATTTCACCCATTCCCGATACTTAGTAAGCATGCGTGATATTGCCAGAACAACAAAATCAATTATTGAACTTCACACATAGACCGAACGTGACACCTTTACTATGTGAAGCGGGCATGATATCCCTATTGTGACTAACAACTTAAGCATGAGTATGCTTTGAAAAATGTGTAACAATTCCTTTCGCTCATTCCCAATACTCAATAAACATACATGATATTGACAAAACAATAAAATCAATTATTGAATGTCACACGTAGACTAGACCTGATAACTCTACCACACGAAGAAACACACAACCCAATTGTGACTGACAACTCAAGCACTTGCATGCTTTGAAAAATGTGTAACATTTAATTTCGCTTGTCGCGACATTTCCGAATGCAAACTGGATGAGAGGTGTTTTAAAAGGTGGTTTTAAAATGACATTTCGTGGAAAATATGGTGTGATGAAGTCGACACTAACCTTTTAGTGTGGTTAGAACACTTGATTACTATTTCATTAATGGTAGAATCGGTTTGCGTTACCAGAGCCAGGATCAGGAGTTCGGTTACGTAAGGGGAAGGTATAAGCACCCCCTACACACCTATTCTTACGAACGGTACCTAATTAATCGAAAATTATCCCAAAAATTAAATTTAATAAGTCTTAAAAAATTACTTCCTTTCAAAAATCAAAGAAAATGCACAAAATAAATACAGTATAAGTATTCCCTCATAACCAGGACATACCGTACTCCGAAGAGCTCATGCCTCCCTTTTAAATCATCGGAATGAGAAAATCGACAAAATACGGTACAAAATACACTCTCTGGGTTTTTGAAATTTTTAGGGTTTTTATAAGTATGAAAATAGTATCCCGAGAGGTTTTCGAATTTATTTTAGATAGAAAAGAGTGTCAAAATGATTTTCAAGGCTCAAAATATTTTCCTGATTTTTCTCTATTTTCTAATTTTTATATTTTTCATATTTTCCCCAAACTTTGAAATAACAAAAAAACAATTAAAGCAAAATAATCAAGTCCCAAAATATTTTGAAAATTTTCTCCTGGGTTTTATGAATTTTTTTATGACTTTTGGTATTTTTGTGAATTTTTATGATTTTTCAAAGTACCAAAAGCAATTTTCTAACCTAGAAATGTTTTTTTTTTTTTTTTTGTAGCTTTTTTTTTTAATAATTTTTTATTATTTTTCAAGTGCCAAAAATATTTTTCTAGCCTTAAAATATTTTTTTAGAATTTTTCTATAATTTCTTTGATTTTTTTTTTTCTGATTTTTGTGAATTTTTGAATTATTAAAACAAATAAAATGAACAAAATAAGAAGAAACGGTGGAAACTAGTTCAGGAGAGGAAAAACTGGTCAAACTTTGACCGATCTAGGGGGAACCAATTTAGGGTCTGGTCAAGACCATTCATTGCGTTGCGAGAGGAGTTCGGGGATGAGTCTAGATGGTCTGTGTGGCCTCATCACGATCATTGGCATGAGGGGGATCTAACGGCTATAGGAAGGGCACGCATGCCCCTCCGTGCGTGGAGAACAGGTTTCCATGTGGCTTGGATCAGATGCGTGGCCAAACCGTGGCTGCTGATCTGGAGAAGCAATGGGACGGCTTCTGTGCACACAAGAAAAGATTTCCACTTGTTGGCCAGCGAATGGTGGAGCGGATTTCGAAAATTTTTTTGCCCTGGGGTGATCATGGCCATTGATGAGGAGTGTTGATCCAATAGAGGATGGGAAATGGTTCTGGATCATTGACGTGGTTTAATATAGGGCATAGACAGACACTATAGATCCTACAGTTGCTAGGAAACCGCATCATGCATTGATGACGAGGGGGACAAGGATGCCATGTGTCACACAACGAACCGGGGAAGCAGAGCTCGAGGGAGCAAGCACTCATGATACTTCTAATGCAAGGCTATCCTGACCGTTGAAGGAGATTAGAAATCAGACGATGTTAGTGAGATGCGCTCAGATGGATGACATGGCCAAATCACAGCCGTGCGGGGAGGCCTAGATCATGCGGTTGTCAAAAGGGTGCACAAAAATTGCCTACATGGTCGAATCTGTACCATGTACAAAAAGCATAGTGTGGATGGCTGAGATTCAATCACGTTACTCCTTCATCGAACAGATAGTGGAATGCCACGCATCACGACCCTGTGGCTCCGAGGTAACACATACCTAAACCGTTTTTTTTTTTCCTCATTTTTCCACTCTAGTCAAAAATCCCTCTCTGAACGAAACCTGAAACCCTAACCCCTCTTACTTCTCTCTTTCTTCATCTTTCTCAACTCTTATTCTTCCTTGAGGGTTCTCAGAAACCCTACCTTTTCATTTCTCTGAATCCTAAGAACTTCCGTGCTCCATTCACTCTCTGTTTTCCCTATACCCATTCTAAACTCCTTCATTAGCGAACGATGACCCTAACTCCCCCTTTATCTTCTTTGATTTCCTTGAGCCAAACAGAGACGTTCTCACCACGTAAAATATTGAAGCATTTGGCTTCACTTGCCATAACAAGGGCGAAATGCAGGAAACCCAGAAGCATTCTTAGGATGGTACCATGGCGGCGAGGCTCTTGAGGACTTTGAGGGAGGTGATCAGAATGGATCTCAAAGAGGCCCATTCGAAGTCCACCGAAAAGATATGTCCTTTTTTGTTTTTCTCTTTTTCTTGATCTTTATTTATGTTTGTGTTTTGTTGATATGTGATCTGAAAATTATGATTCGGATTTTGTGAGGACCTGATGATTGTTGCCTAATATTCTGGTGATTTGGTTGTCAATGTTTTAGTAAGGGTTTCTAGTAAGTGGAGTTAGGTTTCGGGATCAGGGGTGATGACGAGTCAACTCGTTATGACCCAGTGAGTGGCATCAAGGTTGACTCATATAAGTTAACTCGGGGTGAGTCATGGGAACTTGGGTGGACCCGAGTGAGCTAGGTCACGCATGTGGCATGGCACGTGTGGGCTTTGGGTCATTTAGGCCTAGGGTTGAAATTTGACATTGGGTCGGTTTCCTTTAAAAATAAGCTGGGTCGGGGTATTTTAAAATTAAGCTAGGCCGAGGCATTTTAAAAGTGAGCTGGGTCGGGTGATTTTAAAAATAAGTATGCGCCTAGTGATTTTACACATAAGTATGGGCCTCAGTTAAATAAAAGGGAGTAGTGTTAGTTGAAAATGGGCTGGAGCTGAAAACTTAAAATGAGCTTTGGGGTGGTTCAGAAACAAAGCCAGGTCGGGTTTATTTTCACATTGGGCTAAAGGTTTATAATGGGCCGCGGGTTTAAGAGTTACAGGAGGGTCTTGGGTTTGGCGAATGGGTTTGGTTTTAGGAAAAATGGACCTGGATTCAGGTCAGGGGTTAGTTCAAATGGTTCGAACCCGAATCCAAGTTTGGGTTTAGGTTTGGGACTTCAAGTACGAGTTCGGGAATGCTCTGTGTTTAGGTTCAAACAAGAACCCAAAACTTGAGATTAGACACCTGTATGCACACTCACATACAAATTCACTATATGGATCAAACAAAAATAGGAATGGAATTCGGAAATCTTACCTTAACCTATTTCCTCCTCCGGTCCTCTGTGTCTGTCTGTGTGTGAATTCCGAGCGTCAGGAATTTCCTAGGGTAATCCTTGAGGGTTGCTCCACTTCCGGTGTGTCTACTTTGGGTGAGCTTCTGAGTTCGGTTCTTTGTTTCAGCAATTCTCTAATGCTCTCGGCTCTCAACCTCTGTAGAGTTCCATTGTAATGCTTTGTCCTTCTTCTACTCTGCTCTTTGCAACTTCGCAGAGCTTCTCTAACCTTTAAGATTTTCTCAATTTTTTGTAGAATCTCCCTTCTCTAATTCTCTTCTTTTCCTTCTCAATTTCTACAAAGTTTTGCTCAGTTTCTCTTTGTGTCCGAGCTACATTGCGAGCCCCCCCATTTACAGGGAGGGGGGTTCAATTGGCGTCAATTTTGCCTTCCTAACAGATTTCCCCTGAGTTGGCAAGGAATAATTATGTAACCAATTTTATTCTACGCATGTGATTGCATTTTCTTTTATGAATTTCATTTGTTGATGTGTTTTCTTTTCTTTTTGTGTGTAGGTGAGCTTGGAGTATGTAGTGATCCTAAAATTTTTTTTTAATTAATTATTATTAAAAAGTTTAAATTTAAATTTAAATTTTAAATTTTTTTAAAAAATATTAATGATATTATATATATATATATGAGCCTGAAGGATCTTGAGATCCTTCAGGAAGAAGAAAGAACAGAGGCGCCCCCTTCATCTCCTCCGTCTTCTCTCTCCCACTCTTCTCAATCTCTTCTCCAATATTCGGCTGATCGGAAATCCGAAAATATCGTTGGGTTTCTATCATCGCCATTGACAATCCTACTTTAGCGGATCTGTCATGAGAGCAGCGTAGGCATATCTCCTGGGGTAAGACCAATTCTCAAACTTACCTTAATTTCTCTTAAACCATGAGCCCAATTAATGAATGGAAATTGTCAGGACATTCATGAGGAGATTCTCTACAATCTAACCGGAGCGGGTTTTCAAATTAAAGCTCTGTGTTACCAATCCTAAAACGGGGGTAAGTTTAATAATTTAGGCTTTATTATGCTATTTAGGGTATTCAGAGCCTAGGAGAATTTTAGGGAAAGTTACTCTAGGGATTGTGATGAGTAATGTAGTGAAATTTGAATTATAGGGTTTTAGGGGTTTTTGAACGCCTGGGGCGTAGGCCGGGGTGTTAGTGGGCTTTTCAAGAATCAAGTAAGGGGATTAAGTTAAGTCAGTAATTTTATGAAATTTGAATCAATTTAATTGTTATGTTTATATAAATATATTTATTTATTTATTCATTTGGGAATTTGAAGGTTATTTTGAAAATCAATCGTTCGAAATGGATTTTACAAACTTAGGATATATGGTGTGGTATTTTGAATAGAAACGAATGGTGGAAAGTTTGGTTGTTTGTATGGTTATGTTTAAATGTTAAAATCGTGCGGCCGGTGATTATTTGGTAGGACTTATTGTTTAACTGGATTTGAGAATGTTTGCGAAATACTGGAACTATTTGTGAAATACTAGCATTGTTGCAAAAATAATTGAATTGCTTGTGAATAATGCAGGAATTTGGTATGACGGCCGAGGGCCAAGTTTTAATTAATGGCTATATGCCGGGTTGTATTTTGGCCGGGGGCTAGGTTTATGGAATAACAATAAATATATGTGAAATGATGTTTTAAATTGTATTTTCTTTTATCTAAATTGCATGATATGATTTAGGAACCCTGGGGACCAGTGTATTGTGAGCACAATACTGTTGCTAGAGATTTGTTATGTGGTCATGTGTGCCCACACCCGTGCTGAGAGGTGTAGGGTGGCCTTGTCCGATTTGCCTACGTGAGGTGACTGCACCCCCCTGGGTGAGGGCAATCGGACCAGCAGTTGGAGCTGCGTATACCCGCGAAGTATGTTAGCGGAGAGTATAGATGACTATTGTTTGGGTGGATCCCCCAGGACATTAGTCCAGCCTTCGGGCTGCACAACCCGTGCCATGGGGGAAGTAAATGACATGTTTGTCACAGGGAGTGTCTTATATGCGTATCTATTAATTTATGTGAATACGAATAATTAATAAGATAATTTCGAGGGCTTGTTGAGGAAGGCGAGTGCCCTAGTAGTAATAATGGTATTAGAGCAGAATGTTTTCATAAATGTGTTTATCTACTTAGTGAACTAGTTATTTTCTGTACACTAAATGCATGTTGGCCACACACTAACATTAACTTAGTATTTCCCTTACTCAGTTGTGCCTCACCCTTACTTTACAATCTGTCGTTTTAGGAAATCTTAGAGATCGAGTCTAGCAGGCTAGAGGAGACGAGCTAGCGGGGTAAATTTTATATAGGTAGTGTATAGATAGAAATTTTATTTTTGTTTAGTTTTATGGTATGTAATTATGTGAAAGTGGATATATTTGTGTATAAGGATAGATAGAACTCTGGTAACGTAATTTAAGAATTTTATATTTTATTTCTGCTACGTATATGTGATTTATATATGATGAATAAGGTATTAGGTACACAAATGTTACTAAAGTAGCACTTCGGGCTCATGTGGCGAGTTGGGGTCATTACGGAGTATCCAAATGGCAGCAGTGGATTGGAGGGCTCAAAATTTTGCATTCCTGTTTTCTTTTTGGTTTTTGTATTTCCTTTGTGTATTTACCCCCATCATTTTTTGTATTGCAACATATATTTGTACACTTCCACTTCCTTTTGTATGTATATTCAGTATATGTGTGTGTCAAGTGCTTGTAGCATCACCCTGTACTCTACAAACCCTAGGCGTATCTCCTTAAAAATAAAAATATGTGACATCATTCGTGTATGTTTGCAATTTTGACCAAGAAAGAAATGTCACGTTGGCCACCTTTGACCCAAAGAATGCCTAGTAATAATATGACCTTAAAACCCGAACAAGTATCCAGTTTCAAAATTAAAACGGGCTTTAGGACTCAAGTATCCTGTTTTCATAATTAAAGACCCAATTCCAAAAATAGTTTAGGATCTAACATTTCAAAGATCTCAATTTAAAAATTCCTAGGCTCACATTAAAGAAATGGAAAAATGGATTTTCAAAAAGAAGACAAAATTTAAAGCTTAATGGACTTGATTAAAAATTCTAAAGACTTTAATTACGGGGACCGGATTTTCAAAAACCTAATAAAAGAAGACTAATTTTGAAATCAACTAAAGTTAAAGAACCTTAGTTTCAAAAGGACTCAATTTTTGGGCTTTTAAGACTTGAGCCATAATACCTAGCCTAAGGGAAGTTGGTTTTGAAATTACAAGGACTCAACCAATAACAGAGAATTATTTTCTAACTAAAAGAAGCTGGTTAAAATCAAAGGGACTCTATCTAACAACCCATTTTAAAACCTGAAAACTCTATTTCGAAAGCTCAAGACTCGAATTAAAAATTTACAAGACTCAATTTCAAACCAATTTTTGACATTTTTGAGGGACTTGACTTCCTGAAATCAAAAGGACTCAATTGGGGACTTAGGGTCTTTAATTTTGAAAAAGGGTTTCGTTTAGGCCTCAAAGCCAGGTCATATTACACTGGTTTTCTTGAGCAGGCCTGATTAAAATTGGGGTGTCTGCATCACTCATTCCCCATACTTAGCGAGCATGCATGATATTGATAGAACAACAAAATCAATTATTGAACTTTACATGTAGACCGGACTTGACAACTCCACCATGCGAAGCATGCATGACATTGACACAACAACAAAATCAATTATTGAACTTTACATGTAGACTGATGCGACAACTTGATGCATACCTCAATAAAGTTTTCTCTATAGAGAGTTTTCAATTTTCCTCTACTTGTTCTTCAAAGAACTTGTGAACTTATCAAGGGTTCTTCCTTGTGGCACTCAAATTTTATACCTTCAGTTCGTGATTCGATTATAATCATTGGGTCGAGGTTTGTTATTTTATACCTTAGGTTTGCGTTTCATTTATAAACGTTGGGTCGGAGTTTTCTATCAAAATTAGAATTTTAGCTTTCTTAGGCAAGTATTCCAATATTGTTTGTTGAGTCAACGCGTGTCGATTGAGGTTCGCATCACAAATTTACCGTCCAAAGTAGATATGACAACCTTGTCATTACTAAAAACTGAACTATGGGCATGCTTAATATTGACTTTACATAAAGATTGAATGTGAACTTATAAATTATGTTTCTCTCTCATTGCATAACGAAGTATACAACAAAATTATACCTTCGAGCCAATAACTGCACGATATTGGGTTACTAATAACGATAAGAACTTGGATAAGGATCATGAATGTGGGTATAGTCATTGGTGGTTGGTTTTGTGAAGACAATGGGTTGATGGAATTGCCTTGCAAGGTTCGTTAGTGCAATATTTTTGAATGTTGATGGCACTAGTACGTAAACCTCATGCACAACATATGCAACAGGGGCAGTTCTTTAGAGATATTAAGAAAATCCACAATGCAGTTCATGTAAGGACCCAAATCTGGAAAAATAAATAAAGAAAAAAGGAGAGAAATTAAAAAGGATAGAACAATATAGTTCGTCAACGAAACCTCTTTTGTGGCTCGGCGACGAGACACAAGGCCTCGTCGACGAGAAGATGCTGAGGGATTTTCAGAGATTCTGAAATCTCAGGCTTGTCAACGAGGTAACTTTCTCGGCCACGAGCGACCTTCTTCGGCTCATCGACGAGAACTCCAACTCGTCGACGAGTCTGGCCGGGTCAACCTAGTTATAAATAAAATATTCATTACTTCCAAGCTAATTTACCTCCATTCTATCTCTGTCTCTCTAGAACTCGAACCAACTCTCTCTCTGTCTTTAAGATTTCGTGCCATTTGTTGTCGGAATCAACAATTCGACGTCGCTACGCGGATTAGGAGGAGAATCTCTACAGTTATAGCAGATTAGATTTTCGATTTGGGGATTTTCGAGTTTTTTCCAAAAATCGAGGTAAGGATTTGATTTTGTTTTTGGTTCAGTAGTTATGTAGTAGTTAAGACTATAGTGAAGTATTATTCTTCGATTTTTAGGTTTTGGGAATCTTGAGTCGTTGTTTTGGATCGATTCGTCCATGTTTCTGTTTTCGGGATTAAGGTAAGGTAAGGGGATTTGTTTACATCAATAATTTTTTTTAGAAAACTAAACCACTAGAAAGTTAGCTTATGTATTTATGCACGTGTTGACTACTTATTTGCAAAATTTTACCGGGTATAAATGTTGTTTCTTACAATTTTATAGTTTTAAGATTTTTGGTAAAATTGGGGTTTTGGCATATGAACTCCAAACTTTCCAAAATTACTTTATTTGTTTTAAAACTATAGTAAGAACTGCTTAATACCCATGTTTGCAGTCCAAATGATATTTTTTTTTAAGTTATATATTGTTTATAGAGGTTTTTGACGAAACGAGCATGCCATATGATATGAAGTGGAACATACTGAACTGTTATACTTGTAAATGAACTGTCAAAACTGAAGTTCCATTTGGTCCATTCTGAAAATGTGCAAAACAGGTGCCAGTTAATCACCGAGCTTTATATGTAAAAAAGGTTGAATCGAGAGTGTTTGTGCCGGTTAACACCACTTTCTTAAAGAAAGAAAAAATGCATGAAATATTGCATGATTACGATTGTGAAATTACTAGAATTGCACAGGTTGTTATATTTTCATTGTAAATTATATATATGATTAATTGGGACCACAACTTGTTACTAAAGGAGTTGAAAGACACTCCAGGTTATCTGAGGCTTTAAATAGCCTGAGGCGCGATTTTATTGCTAATTGATGTACAGTGCAACCACATATGTGAATCGGTGTGGGTATCGAAATAGTCGGCTTGCAGGAGTGTATGGGGCCACTGGTGAAATAATGAACCAGGTGGGGCAGTCAGACTATATCTGTGATGCTTGATAGTGCCTGCACAAACAGGACCCTATTAGAGTTTATCAGTGCACAACCTGTGCCACGGGGTAATTAGGCATATTTACGGAAGTTCTAAAGCTGGTAATTGTCCTAAATTTTCATATACATGATTTAAAAAACTGAAATGGGTAAAGTCACAGGTTTGAGTACCATGTGGAGGGATCATATAGTGCATGGGCCTGTACCCTACCCTAACCTCGGGAACTCTTGCTTGTAATGATGCTGAATTATGTTTATATATTTGCTATAGTACAATATTGTGAATATGATATTGTGCAACTGTTTCTGAATTGGAATAAATTCATGTATTCACATGCTGATGTAATATCTTTTACCTTACTGAGAAGTGTCTCACCCCAATCTTACAACCTTTGTTTCAGGTCCTATAGGACGTCAGTCCTAGTCTTCCAGAAGGACTTGGGCATGTAGAGTCTTGTTAGTAGGCGTAAGTTTTTGTATCCATACTGGGTAGTTAAACTGGTTGAATGTAAGGGGGTACAATACAATTTATGTTTTAAGTATGGATTTTGTGTACTGAAGGATACAAATAAACTCTGGTATATATTTAATAGAATCCTGTAAGAATGTTTATGTTTTCCGCTGTGCATGAATACAGATCTGTATGAGATACACTCATTTGTCCTTGTTTAGGGCGGGTTGTTTATGTATGATTATCAGATACAGGTAGAACATATGTGTAGTAGCACTCTGGGGTTTGTACAAAGGACTGGGGCATTATAGTTCAACATTTTTGTTGCTATAATAATAAAATGTTGTTACATTGAGCACGACACTTTCTTTATAAGCTCACTACAAAGTACATGCTTGACAACAATTGAGATATAAGTGACCATCTAGAGGTATAGAGTACACTCAAGCATTTGGCATACCTATCAGACTCATATATGTCTAATGAATTCGACAAAGAGGATGACAACAAATGAAATATTAAAAATTTCATTTATTTATAGTGATTCATCCACAACTCTCTTGTACTCTCTTTCCTTTCTTTCTCTCTTTATGTAGTGCATGTACATTAAAGCAATTCAATTCAGGGTGTTTGTACGTACGTGTGTAATTTGTTTTATTAATTGATGACTTTTTTTTTCTTGTACCAGCTAGCTATGAAGCATATATTGAAGGCAACATATTTCTAAATGAATGGTGAGACGACTTTTAATATAAACAGAAAAATGAGAACACAATAAGTTAAAAATAGATTCCCAAATATGGGCAAGGAGAGAGCATCCATTACAATAACATCTTCTAACTATGATGCGTGATTTGATGCATCTTCCCTATCTTAGGAATAAAAGATTGATCTTTTTCATAGGGAAACTAATGAAAAAAAATAAAGAAGAATGAAACTTTCTACATTATCCAAGCTCAATAAAATGAAGCTTGTTGTAGTCATTGCCTCACTATTGTTGACATAACAAAGCTTGTCGTATTGATGGATGAAGGCTAAATCCTACCGCCATAGTTGTAAAGGAGCTTGATGGTACCGCTATCTTTCCTCAAGTCTTTAATTGCAACCATTCTGCTTCACTCGTGTGCCTGTGTGTGTCTGTGAAAGTGTGTGTGCATGTGTGTGTGTGTGTGTGTGTGTGTGTGTGTGTGTGTGAGAGAGAGAGAGAGAGAGAGAGAGAGAGAGAGAGAGAGAGAAAGAGAGAGAGAGAGATTTTAGGTTGAAGTCTTAAATGGATAAGAAAAGCAAGTGGGTGGTAGGATGGGGAAGATGAGCAAGGAATCCTTGTTCATTTTTTACTTGGCCTAGGCTAGTAAATGAGGGAGGAACTGGTAAGCCCTATGTTACACAAAAGGGCTAACCCTCCCCCACCCATCCTCTTGGCCAATCTAATCCTATTATCATGTTGCATCAAACATGAAAAGTAAGGTGTATGGCCACAAGGGGGGGGGGGGGTGAATTGGGATTTTAAAATTTCTTTGATTGATTCTTTCTTAGCTTAATTTAAGTTCAGCCACCACACAAGGAAAGTTATTTTTCAATTACAAGTTTAGCGGAAAGTTAACTTAATTAAAACTTTTATGAATGAATATATCAAGTTGAAAATTCCTTTCAATAATTTAATACAATCCAACCAACACAATCACAACACAAACCACAATAAGCAATAATCCTAACAATACTTTCGAAGTTTCAACACTTTAGTAACTCAAGGTAGAGTTTATGTATGTTGTTGATAAAGAGCCCTGTATTAGTGAACCTATTTTCTCAATATGAAGTATAATTCAAACTTCCAACACTCTTCCAAAAACTTAGATTTTAATTAAACTTTCAATTAATGAGTTTTGAGTGTTAACCAATCAACATACTCCCTTATGGTCTCCGTAATTAGTATTGAATAACCAATGTACTCCCTTTTTGGTTTCCACAATCCCAAAGCCAAATTAATTTTCAATTTATTTATAATCCAATCCACTTAGTATAACTAAAAAATTAAAATCCAACCATGCAGTTAATATGAACTGAAATTTAAATGAGAGTAGGGAAGAGAGTGAGACAAGAGTTTTTACGAGGTTCGGCTATTTCTGCCTACGTCCTCGCCTTAGGCAACACCACCTAAGGATTCCACTATAACCACTCCTTTACGGGCAATAGCAACCTTACAATCTCTCCTTCAATAGGCTAGAGTACGCCTCTCCAAACGATACCCCATGCTTGGTCTAACAACGATTCAAGAACCATAATCGTATACAAAACAAGAATAAGTTTTGGTGTACAAAGACACCCTCTTCAAGAGCAGATTAGTACAATAATTCAGCACTAAAATATACTTCAATTCAAAATAATAATTTAAAGAGTTTGAAGCCTTTAGAAGTATATCACCGTGAGCTTTCTTTCTTGATTGAAAGAATTTAGAGTATGCTCAGAATTTTGTGAGAGATTCCCAGCAAACCTCAGTAAAGAAATTCAGAATTTGATTGCACAAGAGAGCTTTGAGAGTTTTGAGAACAAGAGAGCTTGAATGCTGTATTTGCTTTGTGTTTTTGAATCTTTAGCCTTGTGGAGGTATTTATAGATGTTTATTTAAGAATATTTCGTGTTCCTCAAGTGTCTTAGAGTGTTTTCCAAGTTTACATAACGTTTAGAATTCAAAAAGTCAAATTTGGAAAGTTCTCATTATGTTTAAAATTTAAAATTTCGAAGAGTCAGTCGACTGAGAAAGTAGGAGTCAATCACCTGAAAACATTAAAACATAGAGATTTTCAAATATAGAAGGAGTTAGTCGATTGGGAAATCACGAGTCAGTCGCCTGGGTCCTCTCGGGTTATACAATACACCCGTAGCACACTCATATCATGTTAGGGTACATCTATATTTTTATTCATGGTAGAGAAGTACTACTATCTTTTCTTGTGATTAGATGTGATTCAATTATGGAATTCTTTCTCAAAATAAAAATGTTTTTAACAAATATCTTTCAAAATATTAGAAAAATGTAGCCTATGAAATCAAAATTTAAGAATTTGATTCATAAGATTCATTATAAGATAGAGTTTTTAGAAACTTAAGAGTGGCAATTCCCACTCCTCTCTCTCTCTCTCTCTCTCTCTCTCTCTCTCTCTTAAACTTTCCTTTTTGAAAATTAGATTGTCCTTTCAAAAACTTATAGTTAATTCAATCATACAAAGTATTTTTTCCCATAAAATCTTATTAGACAAATGAAATGTAGGAAAAAAAATTAGATGTCCTTTCAAAAACTTATAGTTAAATTAATCTTAAAAAATATTTTTTTCCATTAAAATCTTATTTAACGAATGAAATGTAGAAAAATAGAGTATTCAAGATAGACAGAGAGTAATGAAGAAAGTATGGATGGATTTGAAACTTTAAATTCACTTGATAAAATAACTTGAATACATAAATACTCGTAAGTTTTACATAAAGCCTTATACATGTACCAATGTTAATTACAATTAACAAATTTAATGTGCCTATTTACCTAGATACACTAATTCATTTAGATATACCATACAATTCAAAAAAGATTTTCCAATTGTTTTTATCAAACACAATAAGCAAAAAGTTTAATTGAATTTTCAACACCCTCCTTAAGTTTGATTTTTATATTCATCCCGAGAAGACTCATGGAGTTTGGGATTTGAATTTTGATTTGTGTGGACTTAGAAAAAAAAAAAAACTCTATAATTTATGCAAATTAAAGTCCAAAATCTAAATTCCACACTAGTAAGAATTAAAAATCTAGAAAAGTAAGGGAAGGATATTTTTCAACTTTTATATATAAATTAAAAAATTAAAAGTAAGGTGCATATGGGTGACTCGCATGGTATGCTCTGTTTATCTACTACAAAAATATACATAATTGACCCATGTGAGAATAATCAAGTTCATGCGAGAGAGAGAGAGATGGCAATGTAGCATAGAAGAAAGGAGCCCTGGCTCATAGTTTCCACCTTAAAAAGTTCCTGTAAGCTTGCAGGGATCTGAATGTTCGATTTTTATGGACGCTCCTTTGATTGCTTACCAGTCTATTCTGCGCCTGTCTGTTATTCCATATCCCAGCTCGTCTTTGCATCCCAAGAAGAAGAAGAAGAAGAAGAAGAAGAAGAAGCTGGAATTAGAGACCACTTAGCCCTTTGTTTGTCTTGGCTCACTCTCCCTGCCTTATATGGAAACCCTTTAAGCTGGAATTAGAGACCCACTTCGACCTTTGTTCGTCTGCTCACTCTCATGCTTTACATGGTATCCCTTTACAGAGTTTTACCCCCATTTCTGTAACAATCATTCCTTGCTCATTTCAGTTCTTTATTCTCTAAATTCGTCCACTTAATAGTCAATATATGCCTGTATTATTAATTTTTAATTTTTGCCACATGCATATAATCTTTTCAATAGAGTGCTTTTTTTTATAAAAAAAAAAAAAAAAAGGAGAATCGTATTGATATTAGATCCTAAAATTAAGAAAAGTGCACCCAAAGCTCTGCAAACTGTACTTTTGAAAATCAGCTGCAGAATTTAGATTTTAGTGGATATTGTCAATATCCGAAGATCTGCATTCTCATAGTTTACAGATTTCACTTGTTTTGAAAATGATTCATGTAACGGGCCCCACCAGGCTTGGTTTGTTGTTGTGTTGTATCGTGGTCTAATTGTTTTGAAGAGTGATTTGAGTATTTGAATTACAGAAATGAGATTTACCTCTTGTTAGGGTAGAGAGAAGGTTTAATGGTCAAAATGGTGGTTCTAAAGCAAGTGGAGTGAACAATTCAGACAACCTTTAATATATGCGGCTTTGTTAGAAATGGAAAGGGTTAAGAGCGTCATCTTCGATAAAGATGTAGATTCATCCAAGTCAAGACAGGAGGCATGCTGGATCCGAGAGTCATGAGGAAGAAACATCTTATGGCCCTGCTCGAACTCAGTCTCTTGATTGTACAAAATTAGTGGATGCACTTGACATCTATTGGACGCCAACCCAAAAGTCTGAACAAGGCAGTCCACATTTCGGGCAGGCTCATTTAGATAGGAATTAGATGGTTAGTGATGCTTGAGATTATTTGAGAAAATCCATTGTTTATTTCAAGGGACATATGGTTGGCACCATTGTCGCCCTTGACCAGGCATCGGACGCACTGAACTATGATCAGGTATAGATTGAAATGCTTTATAATTCTTTGGTATTTTCTCTTACTTATTTATGATTTTTGTCTTCCTTTAAACACATTACATAATTAGTTGTTAGCGTGTTTTCACAAAAAGAAAATAATCAGCTCAACCACGTCTTTCAGAATTGGATCAGTAGATTTTTCTTTTCTTGGGAACCAACCAGCAGAAAATTTAAAGTTTCCTAGGAACTTTGCTAACTTATGTTATCTGCATTTTTCTCAGGAATCAATTGGTGGTCAAACTGAAAATATATGTGTGTATAAATTGTCATTATCTATGATTGGGGTTGTGGTCTTAAATTCTTATACACTCATCAAAGTCTGACCATTCTTTTTCTGCTACCGAATCTAAATTTTGAACATAACTAGGATGCCTCATTTTCATTTCATTTGATTTTTTTTTTTAATTTTTACAATTGTTGTAAAGATGATGACAATGTTTATGTATGGGTCTTTGTCAGAGATTTTGTACCCAGTGCCATGACATACCTGATGAACAATGAGCCAGATATTGTGAAGCATTTTTTGTTAAGGACTCTTCATCTACAGTCAACAGTGAAGCGCATAGATTCTTTTACACTGGGACAAGGTGTCATGCCTGCACGCTTCAAGGTTCTACACAATCCCTAGAGGAGCTCTGACACATTGATTGCAGATTTTGGAGAAGCAGCTAGTGGAAGGGTGGCTCCAGTTGATTCTGGGTTTTGGTGGATCATCCTCTTACTTACACTAAGGCCACTGGAGATTATTCACTATCTCGGATGCCTGATTTCCATAGAGGAATGAAACTGATACTTTCCCTCTGTCTAGCTGAGGGATTCAACACATTTCCAACACTTCTTTGTACTGATGGTTGACCGAAGAATGGTAATGATATGATGATGACTAATTAGTTTTGCTGCTTTATGCTCCTAAAATATGACCCTTTCTGTATCTGTTGAACGTTATTTGCTAGAGAAGATAGTTCTGGTGTCCCAGTATTCTCATATAGTTGAGCTGAGAATATGAAATAACTTGGTAAAGATTTCCTGTAGACAGACTTCAGAACCATTTGTATTTTAACGATGCAACCAGCTGCCGCAAGTGTTTTTTCAAGGAAATTATTCCGGAAAATCAAACAGCCTTTGTGCAGAAGCAATCCTATGAATCTCTGATTGTGATTCTTGAATGTAGTTGACTAGCTGCACAAGGGCATACTCAAGGAGTCTTAACAAGTTGAAAATGAAAAGTTTTGACCAGTTGGACAGCTCATATTGTGCATTGTTTTCTGAAATCCTAGCATTGTTAATTCCTAACTTTCTTATATGTTTGCCTTATTGAACCTAAATTCCAGGAGGCCATATATGTGGCTTTTTTTTTTTGTGCGAGGGATGAGGAGAAGGGGGAGGGAGGGGGTGTGGAAATGTGTATCACTTGTGTGACTGCTATTTGATTTCACATATGCATACTTGAATATACACACACATAAATGTATCTATGTTCCACGAAGACAGTGGTACTGTTTTGAAAATACTTCATGTGCATTAGTTAAATTATTTGTTTTGATCTAAATAGATGAGTCATTATAGATAAATTTCCACTATCTAATGGTGTTTTTTTATTGCTCTACAGTGTATAAGGTTACCGAATTGAAATTCAAGCATTGTTTTACATGGCATTAAGCACTTCAACTACTTCGGGATGAAGGAGATGGAAAGGAATTAATAATGATGATTGAAAAACGATTATCGGCTTTGACCTACCATATGCGCATTTATTTCTGGCTAGACTTTCAGCAGCTAAATAACATCTACCTGTTTAAGACAGAGGAATGTTCTCATACTGCTCTCAACAAGTTTAATGTCATACCTGAATCAATTCCAGATTGGGTTTGATTTCATGCCAACGAGGGGTGGATACTTCATAGGCAATGTTAGTTCAGCCAGAACCTACTTCAGGTGGTTTGCTTTGGGTAACTGCATTGCAATTTTATCATCTCTTGCAACTTACCACCAGTCCATGGCTATAATGGATTTCCTTGAAGAGAGGTGGGACGACCTTGTGGGTCAAATGCCTTCGAAGATGTCATATCCTGCATTGGATTCTCATGAGTGGAGGATAGTTACTGGTTGCCACCCTAAAAATACATATGGAACTACCATAATGGTGGTTCTTGGCCAGGTTAGAGCGTTACCCAGTTTTGAATGTTCACAATGGTGCTATCATTCTTCTTTTCTGTGTGGGCTATTTGAAATGCTAAAAAGTTATTCTTGCAGGTGATCTTGCAATCAATATTTTGCATTTACAGAATTGGTTATAAAATATGAATTTTATGAATATTTTTTTTTCCTCTTGAGTTGGTCAAGGTTCTTAATGATTAAGAAAAATTTGACCTGTTCTCATATTTGAAAGTGACTAACTAAAAAATTTGGACATCTTCAATGTTCGAACATCAGAGAAAGCATTTTTAACCCATAAAAATGAGTCCCATATTGTTTCATTGTAGATTGTTATTGGGTTATGTCAAACATCAAGCAATGTGGGTTAACTTCACTGAATTTTTATCATATTTTGTGATGCAAGTCTTGTTCAGTTTTGTTTGTAGATTCCATGTGGCACTTATAATTTATTGTCAAGCAGGAGTAAACCTGTGATAATCCACTTCACAGTGTTCACACCATGCAGCAAGACAACTGGCGTAGCTGTAGCATATTTCATTCTCTAGCGGTCTGTTTGGATCAATGATTTTGTTTAGAAAAAGGAAAGGAAAATAAGAAGGAAAGTCATTTTTATTTTCTCTCTATATTAAATATTGTTAAAAATGAAGGGGAGCTTAGGCGCAACGGTGACGTTGTCGCCGTGTGACCTGGAGGTCACAGGTTTGAGGTGTGGAAACAACCTCTTGCAAAAATGCAAGGTAAGGTTGCGTACTATAAACCCATTGTGGTCCGCCCCTTCCCTGGACTCCACATACGTGGGAGCTTTGTGCACTGGGCTGCCCTTTTTTTATTATTAAATATTAATAAAAATGAAAAATTATTTTAATATAATTAATATTTTTTTTTAAAAAAATCAATTGTTAATGATGTGTAAAATCAAATTTTTGTTCACTAATTTTTTTCTTAATTTTCTTTTCTTGATAACCAAACATGAAAAGTGGATTTTTTGAATTTTCCTTTCCTTTTCCTAGTGTTTTCCTTGTTTCAAATGGAGCCTAAGAAATGTGTTAGGAAAAAAATGTATGCTCGTTCTTTCTTTTGGAATCTGGAATCAATTATAAACTCTGTTGATTTTGAGTTATTGATACCAAATCTTAAAAAAATAAAAATAAATAAAAGAAAAGTTTAGTTCTATCATTGAGCTCAATTACAAATTTCAAGGAAAAATATAAATGGATTATTTTATGCCTCAGCTTGATGAAGGGTTTCTTTTGCACACAAGTTCTTGAGTATTCTCACATGTAAACTTCCATGCTCAAGCAAGAGATGCCTTACAGGTGTAGTGAATTGTCGCATTTAGTCATGCATATTGCCACATTTAGTTATTCTAGGAGGAATGTGGAGAAAATATTAAATGTGACAGTCAAGAAATTTCAAGACTTTGGATTGTTTATGCTAGCTGAAGTAGAAAGGGAAGAAAATGTGATACATAGAGCTAAAGCAGGTTGGGAAATGAAAAAGTGCTATGGTTGTGTTGTAGTAGAATACCTCTAAAAGTAAAAGAAAAGGTATATGCAAGACCAGCTATGCTATATTGGTTAAAATGTTAGGTAACTAAGAAGCAGCATATCAAAAAAGTAAAGGTTACATAAAATGAGATTGTTAAGAATTATAATTGATGAGAGGTGCAACTCTAAAAGATATAATAGGGAATGAGCAGGCCCATGGTATGTAGGCATGGCATTTGTAATGGTGGAGATGGTTTGGACATTTACAATATACTGAATGTAGATCAAATATCCTTCGAAAGAAGAGTGATTAAGTTGATTAAGGGTGAGTAATGATTTGATATCACACCAACTTGTATGGATGTTGTCCTAAATCATGCAGAATGATATCACACCAACTTTTATGGATGTTGTCCTATGGTGGAAAAGGATGTTCAAATAGTAGTTGAGAAAAGCTGCAGAAACACTGAGAGAAAGCAAAGGAGAAATAGAAAGAGGAGAAAAGAAGGAGGAGGGAGGAGAAACAAAATGAGAAAGGAGAGGAGGGAGAGGATTGCAGGAGAGAGAGGGAAACAAGTCTATTCAAATATGATAACTGTCTCGCACACTATGACTACCAAAAATATTTATAATAACCTACAAGTGACTAAAACACATAATTTCAAATTAACCCTAGCATAACAAGGAAGGAAAGGAGGAAGAGGATTGCAGGGGAGACGTGGGGGTGGGGGGGAAGGAAACAATTCTGCATTCAAATCTGATAATTATCTCATACACTTCAACTACCAAAGTATTCATATAAAATAACCTGCAAGTCACTAAAACACATAATTTCAAACTAACTGCAACATAACAGGAAATAACACAACAAAAACAAAATATTTAATTCATGCTCCTTTCCCTAAATCTATGCTGAAAATAAGTATGCTGAACAGGCACTCTAAATCATGAATGTGGTCCTCCACCATACTCTCTTGATTGAAAGAAAAAACCTGGCTCCGGAGAATGTGATTGTAGGTACAACTCTGAAAGCTCAAGTGCACTTTGATGGATAACATCCTCAATAACTCATGTAGGCTGTTGCATCTAAAGCAGGGCAAACTCCCCACTGAACCAAATACCACCAAAGATCACCCTGAGGAGAAGTCATGAATTCATCATCGAATGGACTCCGAAGGATGGCTAACCAGCCTAACCCTACATGAGTACTAGATGACAAGGGAGGAGGCTTAGAAATTCGTAAGTGTCAAATCCTCTACTCTGAAAATTGGACTAGTAGTCATATGATTGAGCAAAACAAGTAATTGAGTATTAGGTCCCAGTTTCTTAAGGATGGAAACAGGGCTGATGGCGTGGGCATGAAGCTTCCTATAGGAATTTCTGTGGTAGCATTCAAGGTCTAATGTGAACCATGAGACTATCACCAATAATAAATTTGTAGCATTTTTATAATCCAAATTACTCGTGGTAAGTTTTTGCCTAACCTCCATGTAGATCATGGATGTGAGAAAAGAAAGGTTGGGCCCTGAAATACAGGCATTTGGTGGCGAAGGAAATGGACCTATTCATAGAATTATATAAGCGAATTCAACATGGGGTAGCATTAAATCCGAATTGCACCGTTTTTCTTCCACTGCACATCTAAGTAGCTGAATCGGACTACGATTGACCACTTTGGTCTTACCATCAACTTGGGGATGGCAAGCAAAAGAAAACATAAGTGAGTCCAACACATTTCCAAAGGGCCTTCTATAAAAGTAACTTGCAAACTTGATATTCTTACCAGACACTAAAGAAGTTGGCAAACCATGCAATTTGACCACCTCCTTAGTGAACAACTTAGCCACATGGGGAGCATAAGAGGCCTTATTTAGATGGAATGAATGTGCTATTTTGGAGAACCTATCAACTACTACAATTGTTGATCATGCCCTTGGCTTTTTTTAGGGAGTCCAAGAACAATGTTTCATAGCAGTAATGTTATTAGGATTTGGTTTTGGGAGGATGTTTGGGTGGGATAGGTTTTTTTGGAGCTATTGGTGCCTCAATCTTTTTTCAAAGTGGGAAAAATAATAGTCTGTTTCCACTTCTCACTATCCATGGTAGTAGACAAGACATGTCTCACCATGCTAACATGGTTATCACTTATCATCCTCCTCAAAATCATTTACTAACTCTCACCTATTGAGTATTTAACAACATCTACAACCTGATCCTCACAATCAAGCATGTCATTCATGCTCCAAGGCTAGGACTGTTGGGGACACTAAGTGCTATGCAACCTCTAATGTGATAGAAATGGCACTTCAAAAAGGAGCTACTAGCTTGAGAAATGCTAGACCTATCAGAATGAGTGACAAAATGGGACTCTACCTGGCTAGAAATACTCTCTTTAGGTGTAGACTAGGGCCCAACTCTAGCCTGAGGAATTGAGGAAAGGATTTGTACTTAAGAGACGCACTGTCTTGAGTTGATGTCCTATGAGGGATCTTGAGATACTTCTCTTTGGCAATGGCTTTTTGGTAGGGTACCTCTTGATTTAAAGAAATAGAACTAGATATATCTCCTAATCACCATTAATGTACCTAATGATTGTGTGGTGTGTGACCTCAACAATTCCACTCCTAAGAAACAGCTCCTCAAATCATTCCACAATCCATATAACTCACTCAGGTGGTGGTTTTTCTATGGTTCCAATGCTTACTAAACTACTCTTTCTTTTGGGAAGGAGGGAGGTACTTCTCTTTCAGACTTTGTCTTTGATCTTGGTGGAGGTGTCTGGAAAATGTTCGACTAATCTGGTGTTCAAAAGTGAGGGGCAATGAATGTGGGCTGGAAGAGCAGGATGGTGAATAGTGGCACAATCCATTTGTGAGTGCCTCATATGCCTTTGTAATTGTGAGATTTCTCTGATTTGAAGCAATGGTGGCAGCAATGTAGATATTGGTGTTGTAATATGTGACTCATATCGAGTGGAACACATGTACAAAGAAAGTATGCTGAGGAAAAACAAGAAAACTGGTCTGAAGAAAATTGTCAACGGTTTGCATAGTAAGTCGACGGTTACATCGACGGTTTCAGACAGAAGCCAAATCAGGAAGAAAATCGTTGACGGTTTTGCATAATCCATCGACAGTTGCATTGACAGCTTCAGGCAGAAGAGAAAACTGTCGACGGTTTGATGTAACCGTTGACGGTTTTGTTCGGCGCTAATTTTTGAATTTTGAATTTGGAAGATCAATAGCTTGGGGATACGGAGGCAAATCCTCTGGGGATTGATACAGGTGTATTTAGGGAACTTTCTAATCCTTTTGTATGTGTAGGGTTAGCATAAATACAATGTTGTAACCCTAGTTTTGACAAATAGTGAAATTTAGCCGCAGCTTGCTCTCGTGGACATAGGCATTCTGCCGAACCACGTTAATTCTTGTGTAGTGTGTTTATTGCTTTCCTTATTATTTGTGTGATTGTGTTTTCCGTATTATTCATGGTTTGTTACAGCATTGCACGATCGGTTCTGCACGCATTTAATTTGCACAACAAATTGGTATCAGAGCCATTGGTTACAATGGTTAGGATTTCTTCTGCAAAGTTTGACATTGTCAAGTTCGACGGATCAGGAAATTTTGGACTATGGCAGAGTAGGGTTAAGGATTTGTTAGTGTAGCAAGGTATGGTGAAGGCGTTATACGGAAGACATTCGGAAGGCATGGATGACATGAGTTGGAAGGAACTGGAAGCAAAGATTGTGGCGACTATCAAACTTTGTCTGGCTGATGACGTGATGTATCACGTCATGGATGAGGAATTGCCGGCGGCAGTTTGGCTGAAATTGGAAAATCGGTTTATGTCCAAGTCATTGACGAACAAGCTTTATCTTAAGCAGAAATTGTATGGGATTAAGATGTCAGAGGATTCGAATTTGAACTAGCATATCAACTTGTTTAATTAGATCATCAGTGATTTGAAGCGAGTTGATGTGAAATTCGAAGACGAAGACAAGGCATTGATGCTGTGGAATTCCCTACCTGCGTCTCCTACGTATGAAAATTTGGTTACAATGCCGATGTGGGGAAAGGAAACTCTTGAATTAGAGGAGATCTCAAGTGCTCTTTTAGGTTTTCATTAGAGGAACAAAGCCAATGATGAGAATCTACAAGGTGAAGGGCTTGTGGTGAAGGGTAACCAGGAACGTGGGAGAAGCAAGTTCCAGAGTAGACCAAGTAACAATAAATTTCAGTCCAATTCTAGGAAGAGGAAGGACATATGGTGTTTTAAGTGTGGGAAAAAGGGGGCACATAAAACTAGATTGTCTAGAGAGGAAGAAGGGGAATGCATAAAATAAAGTGGGTTCATCAAAATTTGCAAATGTAGTGGAAGAAGAAGGCTCAAAGAGCAGTGATGGGGATATTCTTTTTGTTTCATCCGGTTTAGATCAACTCACAAATTCTTGGATTTTGGATTCGGCATGCTCCTATCACATGACACCCAATAAAGATTGGTTCACCACTTACAAGTTGGTAAATTTTGGCTCTGTTCTGATGGGTAACGATGCATCATGCGAAATTGTCGGAATAGGGAACATCAGAATTAAAATGTTTGATGGTGTTGTTAGAACGTTGTGTAATGTTAGGCATATACCGGAGTTAAGGAAGAATCTGATTTCATTGGGCGCTTTAGAGTAATGGGTTTAATTACAAGTCTGTGAGTGGGGTAATGAAGGTGAGTAAAGGTGTATTAACCGTGATGAAGGGGCAGAAATTATCAGGAAATATCTATACACTGCTAGGTACCACAGTTGTAGGTGGAGCTACAGCTGCAAAGTCTGAGTCAGATAATACTGTCTTGTGGCATATGCGGTTAGGGCAGATGGGTGAGCATGGGATGATGGAGTTTCATAAGAGAAATCTTTTGAAAGGTGTCAAAACATGCAAGCTGAGTTTTTGCCGGAATTGTGTTCTTTGGAAATAGAATAGGGTGTAGTTCAAGACAACTACACACAAGACGAAGGGAATTCTTGACTATATTCATTTAGATGTTTGGGGGCCAGTAAGGGTAGCATCACGGGGAGGACATATGTATTTTGTGAGTTTTATTGATTTTTACTCACAAAAGGTTTGGGTGTACTTCATGCGACACAAGTTAGAGACGTTTGCCAAGTTCAAGTTGTTGAAAGCTGAAGTGGAAAACTAGACCAAGAGGAAGATCAAATGCCTCAGGTCAGACAATGGTACTGAGTACACAAATTCAAAGTTCATGGAGTTGTGCGAGCAACATGGTATTAGGAGACACTTCACAGTATGCAAGACATCACTACAAAAATGGTGTGACAGAAAGGATGAACTGAACAATAGCTGAAAGAGCTTGGTGTATTAGGTTGAATGCAGGGTTTGTAAAGAACTTCTAGGCAGAGACAGTGAATATGGTGTGTTTCTTAATTGACAGATCACCAAAGGCAACACTAGATAGGAAAGTAGCAGAGGAGGTGTGGACAGGCAGCGTGGTAGACTACTCTTGTTTGAGATTGTTTGGATGTCCTGCCTATGTGCATGTTTCTTGTGAGGAGAGATCGAAGTTTGATGCGAAGTCTAGACAATGTATCTTTCAAGGGTATCAGAAAGGGGTGAAAGGTTTCAAGTTGTGGGATCCGAAGGTAAACAAGGTGGTGATCAGTATAGATGTGGGTTTTAATGAGAAAGCCATATTACAGCGTACTTAAGAGGAAGAGAAACAGATGCCAGAAAACTGCAGCAGCAACGAGCATGTGGTGCAGGTGGAGCTAGAGACTCAAGGTAGAGATGACAATGTTCAAAATGCAGTGAGTTCTAGCTCAGGAAACCAGCAACATCATAGTATAGCTATAGATAGGCCCAGATGCACTATCAGGCCACCCCCCAGGTCTGATTTTGATGATTTGGTTTCTTATGCATTTATTACTAGTAGCGGGGATCCTACTACTTTTCAAGAGACAGTGCACAGCTAAGAGAAAAGTAGATTGATGGATACTATGGTGGAGGAGATGGAGTTTTTGCATAAGAACTAAACATGAGAGTTGGTGGAGCTTCCAGAGAGGAATATAACGATAGGATGCAAATGGGTGTATAGGAAGCAAGAAGTAGTATTAGAAAAAGGAGAAAAAATCATGGCGCGTCTAGTAGCAAAGGGTTACTCATAGAGAAAATGGGTTGATTATGATGAGATCTTCTTCCCTGTGGTCAGACACACTTTCATTAGGACAGTGTTGGGATTGGTGACGCATTTCGATATGCATTTGGAGCAGATAGATGTAAAGACAGTGTTTCTCCATGGTGATTTGGAGGAGCTGATTTACATGGTATAGTCAGAAGGGTTCAGTCAGTTTGGACAGGAACACTTTGTTTGTAAATTGAGAAAATTACTTTACGGGCTGAAGCAATCTCCGAGGCAGTGGTACAAGCGGTTTGACTCCTACATGATTCGGATTGGCTGCAGGAGATGTGAGTATGATTGTTGTGTTTATGTAAAGAGTCTTGATGATGGTTCATTCATTTTTTTGTTGCTTTATACGGATGACATGTTGATTGCTGTTAAGAGTTTGACTGAGGTCAACAAGTTGAAAACCCTGTTGAGCAAAAAAATTGATATGAAGGATTTGGGTGCGGCCAAGAAGATTCTTAGGATGTAGATTCACAGGGACAGAGCTTCCAAGAGATTGTGGTTATCTCAGCGTAGTTATGTGGAGAGGGTGTTGGAGAGGTTCAGCATGGATAATGCAAAATTGGTGAGTACACCTTTGGCAAATCATTTTAGATTGTCTGCCGCCTAGTGCTTGAGGACATATGATGACGTTCATGACATGTCAAAGGTTCCATATACCAGTGCAGTGGGGTGCTTGATGTATGCTATGGTTTGTACAAGACCGGATTTGGCACAAGCTGTCAATGTGGTGAGCAAGTTTCTTTTAAATCCAGGTCAAAAACATTGGGATGCAGTCAAGTGGATTTTCAGATACTTAAGGGGTGCTGCAGACTACGACATCATGTTTGGTAGACAACAGGGTGATCCTTCTGTTGTGGGATATGTGGATGCAGATTAAGCAGGGGACTTGGATGACAGGAGGTCTACCACAGGGTATGCATTCACCTTTGTGGGAGGACCTATTTGTTGGAGGTCCATGGTTCAGTATCTAGTTGCACTATCTACAACTGAGTCAAGTATATGGCAGTGGCTAAGGCTGCCAAGGAAGTTTTGTGGCTTATAGGATTGGTCAAGGAGTTGGGTATTTAGTAAGGTGGAGTTCCGCTACATTGTGATAGTTAGAGTGCCATTTATTTGGCGAATAACCAAGTGTATCATGGGAGGACCAAGAACATAGATGTGAGGTTTCACATGATCAGGGAATTGGTCTCTTCTGGTGAACTATTGCCTGAGAAAGTTCACACTTTTGAGAATGCAGCAGACATGTTGACAAAGTTTGTTATAACGGACAAGTTCAAGCATTGCTTGGACTTGATTAACATCTCCAGATGCTAGATGAGATGCGTCCCAACCGATTGTCTTAGGTGGAGTTGCGGTTTATGTTTTCATTTTTCTCCTAAGGGGTGAACATTCACCAAGGTGGAGATTATTGTAGTATGTGACTCATATCGAGTGGAACACATGCATAGAGAAAGTATGCTGAGGAATAACAAGAAAACTGGTTTGAAGAAAACCGTTGACGGTTTGCATAGTGTTTCGACGGTTACATCAACAGTTTCAGGCATAGGCCAAGTCAGGAAGAAAATCGTCGACGGTTTTGCATAATCCATCGATGGTTACATTGACAGTTTCAGGTAGAAGAGAAAATCGTCGACGATTTGATGAAATCATTGACGGTTTTGTTCGGCGCTGTTTTTTGAATTTTGAATTGGGAAGATCAATAGGTTGGGGATACGGAGGCAAATCCTTTGAAGATTGATACAGGAGTATTTAGGGAACTTTCTAATCCCTCTGTGTGTGTAGGGTTGGCATAAATACAATGTTGTAACCCTGGTTTTGACAGATAGTGAAATTCAGCTGCCCCTTGTCTCCTATGGACGTAGGCATTCTGCCGAACCACGTTAATTCTTGTGTCGTGTGTTTATTGCTTTCCTTATTATCTGTGTGATTGTGTTTTGCGTATTTTTCATTGTTAGTTGCTGCATTGCATGATCGGTTCCGCACGCATTTAATTTGCACAACAATTGGTTTGGCTTTGGGGTTGACTTTTTGATGGGGATGGCTATGGTGGATGATTGTCATTGCTCTGATACCAAACTGATGCAGGACAGAACAGCAATAGAAACAGAGGGAGAAATTAAGGGGAGAAAGAGAGAGGAGAAGAGAAGAAGGAAGGAGGAGGAAGGAGAGGAGGGGGAGGACTGTGTTAGAGAGAGAGAGAGGGAAACAAGTCTGAATTCAAATCTGATATCTGTCTCGTACACTAAAGCTACAGAAGTATTTACACCCTACCAGTAACTAGGACACATGCTGACATGCTTACAATTAACCCCAACCTGACAGAAAATTACACAAAAAAAACAAAAGATCAAATTCATGTGTTTTGTCCTTAATCTACCCAGAAAATAAGTATGCTGAATCAGTGGCCTAAATGACGAAGGTAGTCCACTGTCACAACCCTGCTAGACCTTAGGCTTGGTTTGTTATGGTTGTGTATTACAATGAATTATGTCAAAGAGAAAGTGCATAGAAGATTTCACGACACGGAAGTAATTAATACATGCTATAAGACTATACCCCATCACCAATCATTTATGTGTGTAATTATATCATAATAAACTGTATATTGTTGTTGAAATATTGTTGTAGCACATGATATCATATGAAGCTTGCAATTTAATGCAGTGAATCATATTCATATTTTAATTTCCACATTTTTTTTTATAAAAGAAATTATATTAAGAGAGAACAGTCCTCCTGAGACAAAAGAATGAAATTTCAATTACATTGCATATCAATAAGCTGCACTCTAACAAGCCATTGTAGCACATGATATCATATGAAGCTTACAGTCCTCCTGAGACAAAAGAATGAAATTCCAATTACATTGCATATCAATAAGCTGCACTCTAACAAGCCATTGTAGCACATGATATCATATGAAGCTTGCAATTTATTGCAATGAATCATATTCATATTTTTATTTCAACATTTTTTTTTAAAAAAGAAATTATATTAAGAAATAACTGTCCTTCTGAGACAAGAATAAAATTCCAATTTTATTGCACATTAATGAGCTGCACTCCTTGAAACAAGCCAAAAACAGAACACCATAAGGTAGTGAAGAAAGAACCCTACACAGCATATCTGGTTCCATCATCCTTCCCCTAAAAATTCTAGACTTATGCTAAAAACTATGCGCAACAGCAGGAGGAGTCCATATTCTAATTATTTTCACTTCCTTATATACCCCAAATCTCTATATCTTTAGAGGAAAAGACTTTCACTTCCTTGGAAACAAAGAAAGCAAAGATTTGCAGACAAGGCTTTCAAAGGTCATCAGACCTGAAAGCAATCATTAGTATTGATTCTGTTAGCAGTAGCATACCAAATAAAGTCCTTATTTTGAATTATAGATTTCCAAATCAAGGAGTATAAAGGAAGAAGAGAACCATTAGCATCAGAAGTTAAATGATCGAATTTATATTTTGAAGAAAACCCTCCTGGTTCATCCAGAACCCAAACTCTAAAATCGAAGGTATAAAAGAACCAATCACCACCAGGAGTTGGGTCAAGTTCCCAGCTTCCCTTTCATGTAAATTCCTTCTAAAGAAGAAATTCCAAGAGACAATGACCCCCTGGAGGGCCGAAAAATCTGAAATTGGGGCATTGTAATGATTTGAGAGACAATAAAGATGAGGAAACACACAGTCCCAATGCACAAATGCTAGAGTCAACTGTCAGTTTTGCCATAACCTTAATTTTGGTCATTAGTTCATTCTCAAAATGGGGTTTGATTCTTTCTCTGAACTAGAGTCAACTGGACTTTTGTGGCACCATCTATTGCTTTGTTGTCTGTGTTGGGCTTTTGTGGAGCCTAGTTATGTTTTGATTTGGATGACGACTCGACCTCTATTTAATTAGAGATTTCTATCCTAAGGCTTAGTCCATGGATGATATATGTAGAACACGGAATACTCATGTTGCCACATACTAGTATTAGTTTATTTCCTTACTGAGAGGTGTCTCACCTCTAAATTTTACAAACTTTTCAGGAGCCTCAGATAGGAGAGGAGGAAAAACCCTACTGATTTAGAGTTGTCTATTTGCTCTCTTTGAAGGGTAAGTTTTTGTATGGACAATGAGATTTTGTGGGAAATGTCCCTAGATGTGATTTTTGGGATGTATATACTGAGATATAGTGATTGTAGTAACTCTGATTATTGTGATATATGATGAGATGTATAGGATTGTATGTTTCCTGCTACGTAGGCTTCCGTTTTGTGTTCTGATGTATCCCTGGTACCCACGGGTCCAGGTGGATTGTGATTTGCTGAGCTGGAATGTATGTTGTTGATTTTATTATATTATTATAAAAAAAATGTGGAAAATGAGCAGGTCGTCACAATATAGGACATCTCTACATCAATGAAAGTCTCCTGCATTTTCTATATGGTATCAGAGCTCTTTCTCTAATGAGCTTTATTTTTTATTTATTTATTTTTTTTCTAATGGTCGTTTCTTCTGAATCTGTTGTTGTCACCACCCTAGACACTCTCGGCAGCGGCAACTCTTCTCTTATTGCCATCAATGCCGGCTCCCAGCTTCCCTTGAAGCTTACCCCTTCCAACTTCCCCTCTTAGTGCGCCCAACTAACATCATTGCTTATTGCCTATGACCTTTAGGGCTATCTTGATGGCACAACTGTTTGTCTGTCACGAATCATTTCTCCCGGCACCTCCTCTACTAGTTCATCTTCTACAAGTGTCTCTAATCCGGTTTTCTGGCTTTGGCTTCGACAAGATAAGCCAATCCTCCATGTCATCCTTGCATCTGTCTCCGAGCCGGTCATGCCGCTCATTGCAACTTCCACCACTGCTCATGATGCTTGGTCCAAGTTGCAACGATTGTATGCTAATCGTTCATGCACTCGTGTTATGCAACTTAAGGAGGAGTTGACTCTTATTCAGCAAGAGTCTCGCTCGAGCTTGGAATATCTCCATGCCATCAAGGTATTAGTTGGTGAACTTGCTATAATTGACTCTCCCGTCTCAGCGGATGACATTACTTTGTATGTCCTTAATGGTCTTGGTTCTGAGTACCGTGAGATTGTAGTGCCCATTCGGGCATGTGATACTTCTCTTACGTTTGACGAGCTTCATGATATGCTAGTTGACCACGAAAGTTACTTACGACGTGTTGATGTGTCCAATGTTGTCCTAGTTGCCGCTGCAAACTCCACTTAGCGCCGAACTTCCACTTCCACTTTCAACTGCAACCAACGTTCCAACCCTAGTTCCTCTAGTCAGCGTCGCTCCAACTCTGGTCACAATAATTGCAAGGAGTAGTTTGGTAAACCCCGGATTGTTTGTCAGCTATGTGACAAAGTCGGCCACTCGGCCAAGACTCATTACTCGGCTTCAGGAGGGAAGTCTGTTAATTGTGCCGCTACAAATGCGTCCATCAACAAAAAGTGTCTTATAGATTCCACTGCTTCTTACAACATCACCTTCAATCTTGCCAATCTCTCTGTTCACTCGGAGTGTGATGGCACAGATGAGGTCGTTATTGGCGATGGCTCGGGTTTGCGAGTCACACATGTTGGCTCTATGTCTCTTCCCTCCTCATCGAAGTCTTTTAAATTGACTAATACTCTTTGTGTTCCTAATATTCACAAAAACCTAATCTCCGTTCATAATTTCACTCGTAGCAATGATGTTTATCTTAAGTTTTTACCCATTTTATTTTCTTGTGAAGGATTAGAGCATGGGGGTGACTATATTTCGCGGTAAATGTTAGGATGGTCAGATGGTGTCTATCCAATGTTGATGGCTTCTTTCGCTAAAGCGTCTTCTGTTTTAACACTTGTTGGTGAACAAACAACAGTCGACACTTGGCATAAACGACTTGGGAATCCGTCAAATAAAGTAGTTAATTTTGTTATTCGTACCTTTTCTCCACCAGTTGTGGTGTCTAGTGTCTCTTCATCTTCCGTTTATAATGCTTGTCAATGCAATAAAAGTCACAAGTTGCCTTTTTCTTCCACTTCTCTTGTTAGCACTCATCCACTTGAATACATTTATACTGATGTTTGGGGGCCTACAAATTCCACTTCGCTTGATGGGTTTTGTTTTTATGTCTTATTGGTTGATCACTTTACTAAATATTGTTGGTTGTTTCCCATCCGATGAAAAAGTGATGTTTGGAACATTTTTTGTCAATTGAAAGGGCTACTTGAAAAACAGTTTGGTTTTCACATCAAACACTTATAATCTGATAATGGGGCGAATTTCAAGCTTTTCGTCATTTTCTCTCTTCTAATTTCATTGGTTGGCTTACCACTGCTTCTCATACACCTAAGCAAAATGGTACAAGTGAACGCCGGCATTGACACATTGTTGAAACTGGTCTCACCCTGTTGAGTCAAGCGAGTCTCCCTCTTTCTTATTGGTCCTATGCATTTCAGGTAGCGGTTTATTTAATAAATCGTATGTCCACTCCTATTTTGAAAAATAAAAGTCCTTTCGAATGTTTGTTTAATCGTCGCTTCGATTACAAAAAGTTGCATATTTTTGGTTGTCAGTGTTACCCATGGCTCAAACCTTGTGCCACCGGTAAACTTCAACTAATATCTAAGCCTTGTCTCTTTCTCAATTACTTGAGTTCTCAGAGTCCCTACAGGTGTATGGACCTTGTTACGTCTCGCATTTACGTGTCTAGGTATGTGATTTTTGATGAAAGTGTTTTTCCCTTTTCTTCCTCTGCCCATGTTGTTGTGCCTTCTCTATCAGTTTCAGGTGCTATGACAAAGGGCCTTTCTATTCTAGCGGTGCCTTCCTTTGGACGAACACCCTCCTCTCCTACCACCATGATGGACAGTGCTCTTGCAGCTCTGACTTCATCACTCTCCCTTGCACCTTCTCTGCCAGAGGTAATCCTTTCATCCACTATACCTGCATCTTTGGCCTGGTCCACCCGTACTCATGGTATGACTACCCGGTCTATAAATAATATTCATAGACCCAAATAACTTTACCTTGCCACTCGACACCCTCTTCCTCAACCTGTTGAGCCCATGTGTGTCTCGAGCCTTCAAAGATCCCAAGTGGCAGCATGCTATGTCCGAAGAGTTCACTGCATTGGTTAAACATGGTACATGGGAGCTGGTTCCACTATGCTCTAAAATCAAACTTGTTGGCTGCAAATGGGTTTTACGTAACAAACAGAATCCCGATGATAGTATTTCTCGTTACAAAGCATGGTTAGTGGCCAAAGGTTTTCATCAATGGTCTAACTTTGACTATAATAAGACGTTCAGCCCTGTTGTGAAGTCGATAACTATTCCGGTTGTCCTCATCATTACTGTTCAGAAAAATTGGCCTTTACGCCAGCTAGACATTAATAATGTGTTTTCGCCATAGTTGCCTTCAGGAGGATGTATTCATGGTTCAGCCTCCGGGTTTTGTTGATCCTAATCTATCTTCTCATGTTTGCAGGTTAAAATGGTCTTTGTATGTCTTGAAACAAGCACCTCGTGCTTGGTATCAAGAACTGAATGTTTGTCTTCTTCAACTCGGTTTTCAGTAGTCTAAATCCGATTCTTCTCTATTTATCTATACAAGTGCTGATGTTACTCTCTATTTTTTGGTATATGTGGATCTCTTAATCACTGAGAGTAACTCTGCTGCTATTTTTAAGGTTGTTCAACAGTTCGGTCATCAATTTTCTTTGAAGGATCTTGGTCCCTTGCATTACTTTCTTGGTGTTGGGGTGATTTTAGTTCCCCATGGACTGTTACTCTCCCAACAAAAGTATATTCAGGATCTCCTTTCTCGCACTAAAATGGATGGTGCTAAGGCAGCGATGACTCCTCTTGCCACAAAGGATCTTCATCAGCTCCACAATGACTCTTCTCCTACTGATTCGACTGAATATCGCCGAGTTATAGGAGCTCTTCAATATCTCTCTCTAACTCGGCCCGACATTGCCTTCCCGGTCAATAAGTTGGCTCAGTTCATGCATAAACCATCTCAGCTCCATTGGACCGCTGCCAAGCATATTTTGCGGTACTTGAAAGATACTCTTCATCATGACATCCTCCTCAAGTGCACTTGGAATCTCACTCTACAAGGGTTTTTGGATGCTAATTGGGCCAGTAATAGGGATATCAAATCCTCCACCTCTACCTATTTTATTTTTCTAGGTGATTGTCCCATTTCATGGAGCACACGCAAGCAGCGTGCTGTGGCTCGTTCCTTCACTGAGGCGGAATATCGGGCTCTTACTTCAGCAACCTCTAAGCTTGTTTGGATTCGCTCGTTGTTTCAAGAACTTGGTATTCTGATTCCTAAGCCCCCACATCTATTTTGTGATAATATTAGTGCTTGCCAGTCGAATCTTAATCTTGTTATGCATTCACGAATAAAGCATATCGCTATTGATCTTCATTTTGTTCATGATTTGGTTACAAAAGGTTTGTTGCAAGTCTCATGTTAGTGCCCAGGATCAACTTGCCGATCTCTTAACTAAGGCTCTATCCCATCACAAATTTTACTCTCTGTGCTCCAAGATTGGCTTAATTGATGGCACACCTATCTTGCGGGGGCGTATTAAGGAAATTTGTCAGGAATCCTAATAGTTGAAGATTTGCGAATATCCGATTGTATGTGGCAATTTGGGATTTTTCGGATTGTATTACTTGAATATCTGTTTGTATTTAATAATCTATAATCTCTTTGATTTAGTATTTAAATACTTTTGAATTTGTATTTGAATTTATAATAAATTATACCTTATACAAGTCCTATATATAAAACATCTCTACATCAATGAAAATGTCCTGCATTTTTTATAACATTGCTACGTTCAGGTCCCAAACTGGTTCAATGGTGAAATGTCTCAATGTAGCCTACTGCAGTATGATGTTTGTCCACGCTTGCACCACTCAAGACAAATCAAATAGATTGTCATAGAAAAATATGCAAAGGCCTCCAAATGTTGGCGAGCGCATGTTTGCAAAGATGGAAACAGCCAGCCCCACAGCCTAGCAGTGACACAATTTGGCTTGCTATTCATGAAGCTTATCTTGTTTGGATTGACAAGGATCCCTCTTCCTTCTTTATCTTGTTTCTGGAGATTTACTTCTGTTGGTTTTATATATCAGCTATTTGCACCAATATTTTGAAAAGTGAAGGATTAAGGCAAGACATTTTAACGCTTAAGAGGTGACACGTAAGCCTTTTGAGAATTTGTTTTTTAGAAAAAAAATATGTTAAATAAATGATATATTTAAAATAAAAAAATGAAGAAAATTACAAATATAGTACAAAAAAAAAAAATTAGATGTACTTTGCAAGCTACTTGAAATAAAAAAATTGGCAACTTGAATACATGACATAAATCATGACGAGAGATAGTTGTACTATTATTAAATTATATTCATAATTTAAGATACAAATCTTGGTTATTTTGGAAAGGTTGAGATTCAAGAGTTTTAGAAATCAACTCATATTATGGCATTACCTTTTACAAACATGTAGTTCAAATTTTCTAACCAATTTGAACTTGATAATCACACATCCAAAATGCGTTAGCCTAAACTAAAAAGGTGCAAAAGGATTGCCTTTGTAAAAATCTGCAAGCAATGTGTTAGCCTTTTTGGAATTTAGTATTTTAGATTTGAGTCTCAATGCATTTTAGGCATGCCTTACTTTCAGGTGAGCCTCCTTGATTGAGCCTTTTAAAACCAAGTGGGGGCTTGGGACAATGCAAAAAATTTCATGGAAAGTTCAGACCCCATGACAACTGGCGTAACCTCTTTTTAAAGTACGTAAAAAGAAGGAACACACTTGCAATCCTAATTCACACAAAACTTCCCTTGAAATTTGACAAAATAATATAAAACTTCTTGAAGCTTTATAAATTCCATGAACGTCACTGGGCATATAATTTTTCTAGCCCTCGTACTCCCTCCTTCAATTTGTTGTCAAACACTAAAAAGGGTACAAGTACCCCAAAAAATAACATATCAAGGAGTTCCATAAAATTTTAAAACATCAAGGAAAATTTACCGAATCTTAAGCGAAGTTGGTAAAAATTTTGAAAATCCAAAAGAGAACAATATCTATTTACCAAATCTTGAAAAAGGATAGTATCTTCAAAAATTTTTGTAACCTTTCGGGTTTCAATTAATACACAGGTCAGAACAACCTTTTAATTCCCACAAAGCAAGTCCCTTTTCCAATGGACATCCCTTTGTTAGTGGGCTACTCTTGGAAGATTAACATGCAATATCTAAAATCAATTTTGGGAAAAAATATAAGCTAACTTTTATCTTCAAACTCAATTTCCAACTCCAAAGGAGTGATTTATCAACTAAATTGACGGAAGAGTCTGTCCATCAATAATTTTGCATCGTAAAATCACTCACTGAAAGTTGTCCAGACAAAATTACATTAAATTTGTAGAAATGAATGGTACACAAATACATCTGTTTATGATGAACGATGAATTTGAAGAAAGTTCGATTACAATGTAACATCCACATCCACTGAACCTTTTTTCAAAAACAACATTCCAGCTCTGTTTTGTATTAATCAGCATCCATTTCTTCCAATGCTGCTACAGCTGCAGCCTTGGCTTCCTCTAAAAGCTCGTCAGGAACCTGGAATTCATGACAATGAAACTCAGATAAATTATAACTTCTGTAACTAACAATAATACACTTCAGATAAAGAACTCAAAGCAGAAAAAGATACAAAGTATAAATTGATCCTCTCTCTCTCTCTCTCACATAAACAGGCACACAAAATTGCTCTTTGCTTGTTGTAAACAACATACTGTGCTTCATATTAGTGTGTGTGTCCACATGCATAGTGTTTATAAAGAAAAATCACCAGTGCCATGCTGCCGCACTGGATTATGCAAGTTGGTCAGGCACCCCACCCTAGGAAGTGGAGGCCCCTGATCTTCACGAACCTAGGCTTAGAACTAAGCATTACAAAACTGAATTTGAACCCCCCATCCCTAGTTCAGAAGAGCTACCGATTTCCACCATCCCAAAGAGTAGTCAATGAATTCTAATGGAGATACTTTTTATTGTTTGTTTTCTTATAAAGAAAAGCTTCACTGAAAAACAGAAGAAATAGATACTAAATACTAGCAAAGGATAACAAGAAGTCCTCACTAAAGATAATAGAGAAATAAAACTACATCAATTTAATAAGAGGGCCAGGTCTCGGATGACATTTTGAAAACAGCAGCCCCTAGAACAGCCTGCGCTATGAGCTCAAAGAGAAGCTCTAAAGAAGTCCCACTGATAACTTCTCACCAAAAAAATTTCTAGCATTCCATTCTAACCAAATTCCTTGCATAACCCAGCACAAGGGCAGACCTACACATCGTTTTAACATCCATACTTTCCCCAAAACCAAAAGAAATAGTCAATAGCTCTTCCTCCGACTTCGGACAAATCCTCATTTCACCAAGAATCCCAGAAAAAATACTCCAAAAACTCCAAGCAAATGAACAATGAATAGACAAACATGACGCGTCATCTGAACTATTCCTGCACGAGACATATTGAGAGACAAAGCTTTAGAAGGCCTCCCTACTTTGCAGAAAATTGGTCTTAATCCTACCAAGGGCCACCAGCCAAACAAATGCCTTCCATCTCGAAAGGAACTTTAGCCTCCCAAATAACCCGATAGATAGGAAAATCCACATCAAGCTTGATAAAGTATTGAGTCTAGACATACTTCATTTTGAATTCATTAAAATATGCACGCGCGTGTAGAGAGAGAAAGAGAGTATTATTTATTTGTTTATTCTAAGATTTAAATTAGAGTTCCAAAAGCTCGGCACTTAAAGAATTATGACTACCAAATCAGTAACTAAGCCAAGACCTTTAGCCAGTGGGAGCACTTAGTGCCATGACACGTGATCCTAATGTCAATTTAGTGACTACACTTGGTTTGAGCATCAAACATATATATGTAAGGCCTCATTTGTTTGCACTTAACTGCCTCTTGATAGAGGTTGGGCCATAAACGGTTTAAAACTCATTGAACCAATCTCGTTTGATGAATCTCTACATTGGTGCTCAATTACCTCTTTTATTGCTGATTCAATAAGAGATCTATTCAAAATCTCAGCTGGACATTTTTGCCCTTAAAAAATATAAATACCATGACATACTTCTTAATTCTTATCTCCCAAATCCTATCTGACATACATTTCAATGGTTAACTATCAAACAACTAAAAGGATTCAGGATCCAGATTCAGAGATAGTTCAAGTTGTGAACAGAACTTGATCCACGTATTCATAACTGCATTCAGCATTCAAAACTTAATGCTTAATTTTATCAAAAGCCCCCTTGGAGATCTGAAAAAGGGTTTTACATGCAGATGGACCATCCTATAGTACAGGCTTACTAAGCCTCTCCATGAATAAAATAAAAAGTTCATCATTAAGTAACATTATGTTGTCATTCCAAGTAAAAAGCATTATTCATGATCTCAACTATAATTTCAAACTAAATAACATAAGATGGGACAAGAGAACAAATCTAAGATAGATAATCATGAAAAGGAATGATAAAAGTAAAAATATAATTTAAAATATACAAATAAATTTTTTTTTTAATAAAAGAAGAAGATAACTCATTAAAGAAGAAAGAACGTACAAAATGTAGAATAAGAAATCCTCCTACTAAGAAAAGATTTTATATATATATATAATCCAATTAACTACGGGGCCATTCCGTATCATTGTTAAAAATAAAGAAAATGAAAACAAGAAACAAAAAACTAAAAACCAAAAATAGAAATTAAAATGAATGATTTAATCCACAAAAGTTAATTCCAGATATTAAAGTATTCTTGCAAAATGTTGCCAAAACATCTAAAAAATCATAAAATCTGATTTTCAATTTTTTCTAGAACAGTTGAAAACCAACAACAAAATAGAAAATTGGCAATGTAAACAAATGCATTTTCATAATCTATTTCTTTACTGTACCTGTATAGAAACAAAAACATAAATGATACCAACAAATCCTACAATATTAATGAACATATAAACCCACAAACAAACAAAAATCTCTCCCCGCCCCCACCAAAAAAATATCATCCATTCTCTCACTTCTCTTGTTTTTGATTCTACTGTTACTACTTAAAACTAACTAGGGGAAAAAATTCAACTCTACATGTCAAATAATGCTAGTCATCACATAATCAAAAGCTTTATTTAATAATTTTACATGCTTGAGTGGCATTCAAATTGAATTGTCAAATTTGGTATTGAACCCCACCCCTCAAAAAACACACACAACTATTCGAGTGGGAGTAAATGCGCAAACTGTCTCATAAAATATCAATAGCTAAAAATTCTTTTTTGCCTTTGGTGTACCAAGAGGGTAATTGCCTTCACTAAATTATATGTTGATCACACAATTTGCCTACAATGGTTAGATGTAGAATATGTCATCCTAGTAAGCAAAGAAATGAGCAGAATTTTTTAGTCGAATAGAAATTTTTTATATATTTAAACTTGGTATTGAAGTCAAACCAATTTTTTGAGTGCAAGAAACTCTAAAAACTCTTTGGAGGAGTTTAGTGGGGCAATTACCAACACTAAACTAGACAAGGATCCATCCACATACACGACAGACAAAGGTTTTCGCAGGGAAGTTCTCCCAGAAGCCACAAATACTGTTTGAATCCTGTATGGGGTTCTCGAGTCTCTGCATCAAATTTTTTCTTCTTGATAAACATTACACCAAAATCACAAAAATAGTTCAAAATTTACCAGATTTTTGTCCCTACGTTGGCAGTTTTCCTTCTTTTTTCAGTTTGTGTGATGTGGGTGGCCTTGCAGGAATAGAAGACTGGCATATATGTTAGCCTCAACGGCAAGAAATTGATGAAACTGACATTTGGACTGCCAGGCATATCAATGTGTGTGCAGAATATGCTGAATCAAACTTTTTTTTATAGCAAAAGAAACATACTAAGAATAGAGAAAGTTACAAGCTAGCAGAGGACAAAAGATCTTCAAAGCCAAACAAAATAAAAATAGAAATAAAAAATTTTGAAAAATAAAATAAAAACAAATAAAAAAAAGCAAATGCGAATTAAGAAAATCCCTCTTTAAACCTGTCTACATAACAGATAGAGCTTTGAGTCCTTGCCAATTCCTGTTGACCTTTACATGATTACTCAACCAAATTCTCACCCAATTCCCCTCCTAAAAAATTGTAACATCATCCAACCTTCAAGCAGAGAAGGAGGCACATAAGAAATATTCCCCAACACATCACATGAGTTGGACCAATAATCCAAATTTTCGAGTATCTCATCTAATAATAAACCACCATCGCGAGCAAAATCACTATCCTATTTGAGATATCCTCCCATTTTTTTCTCCCCTTGAGTTTGATTCAGACTTTTATCTATAACACCCTTTGCGCAATTTTGAGAATCCTCAACATTAAAACTCCCAGCATCATCTATTTTTAAAACTTTGCTTCCCCAGAAGTTTGAATTCATAGAATTGTTAAAAGAAGATTTTTCTTATCCTTCCCCCCCCCCCCCCCCACTTGTTGATTAGCGCTACACTTCATAACCACAGCTGCTGTTTTACATTCATTTCCATCCTGTAAATTCCCAGAAATATTTACCTCTTGACCTGAATCATTAAGACTCCTCAATCTGTTCTCCAGCTGATTGAATTTCCTGCTCCACATGAGAGATTCCCCCTTTGGTATCTTTGGCAATATTCTCCCTTCTTAAACAAATACTCCCACAGTCCTCACATTTACTCTCAAATCTTCTTGGGCCTATCTACTGCATAAACTCCTCCTAAAAGAATTATAATGTTGATTCAAACCCATAGACTAGCATCAGGCTCCTGGGCTTTGAAAACAGCATCTAGAATATGGGTTGGGTCATTAGAGTGGCCCATCTTAGAAGAGTCTTGCCCTCCTTTTTCCCAAAAAGCTATTGAAATCCATCTTTTTAATGCAATAGACCTATTCAAAGGCCTGGCCCACCTCAATAACAGAGGGGCTCCTCCTTTGTCAAGTAATTGGCCCAAGTATTAAAAAACCAATAGGCTAACCAGTCCAATCTACAATGTCTCACCATCCCCAAGAGAAACCCTAGCTGCCTCTACCAGCTTTGCAAAACCCTAGTTGCTTTGACAAATAAGAGTTGCCATCTCCCAAAAAGTAATGGCTTCCGGAGCAGATTTCTTCAATTTCATCTCAACTCCACATTGAGAGCAGACATGTCCTTTCCCTGCAATGACACCCTGACTCAAAGCCAAATCAGTGCTTTTACATTCTTCACCTTCAAAATTATTCACCTCTGCCACGACCTGAATCCACAATCATTGGTCTTGCTGCGGACCATTGACTATACCACCAGCCTCCAGATGGTGACCCCTAACCACCTCACAGAATTCATTTTCAGAACTTCACCACCCTACATCTTTAAATCTTCTGAGGACGAAAACCAAATACGGAATACCACTTCTCTTTCTATCCCAACACTAACTCCAGAAATTTCCCCACCTTTGCTCAACAAATTGTCAATCAATACTGTATGCTACCGAATCGCACCATAGAAAATCCTCTTCCCAACCGACTCAGAATAGACAGCCTATCAGAAAACCATTTTGCAGCATCTGAAGGAAACCTTACCCACCTGTTGCAATTCTGATTTTGTTCGAGCACAAACAAATACAACTTCCGCCACTTTGTCTAACCTCAGGTCAAAGGTCTTTCTTTTGATCTGAAATGAATGCTCAAGTAAACTTACTGACATTTTCTAACAATTCCATGGCACAATACAATGTAAAAGAACAAAGAAGGCTTCGCGAGAGAGGAAAAGACTGTATTCCATTCACGAGACTTTTTCAAAGAAATTTCCTTTATAGCATATTCAAACTTTAAAACTCAATTCCAAATTTCAGAATCTTCTAGCCAAAACTAAAATCCAAGGGTCTGTTTAGTTGGGGAAAAATTAAAATTTCCTTTGTAGCATATTCAAACTTTACAACTCAATTCCAAATTCCAGAATGTTCTAGCCAAAATAAAAATTTAAGGGTCTATTTAGTTGGGGAAACAGTTCTCATTTTCTATTTTTAGTTTCCCTAAAAATTACAAAAATGCCAATTTTTAGTTTTCCAAGATTTGTATTAAAAAGAGAGAAAATTAAGCATCTATTTAGTTGTGGAAAACACTTTTCATTTTTTATTTCCATATTTCCAAATAATTACAAAAATGCACTTTATTTTTCAATTTTCCAAAAAGTAAATAAGAGATCAGAAACCTAGAGAACAATTAAAAGATGTTTTCCTTACTACCTACATGGTCTTAAATTTCCACGAAATTGTAGAAATTTTCGTCCAAATTTTTGCTTTCCACCACAATTGAAATAAATAAATAAAAATGGCACTCATTTCTATTTGGAAAAATGTCTGTCAAAATTTCCACAAATCATTTGAAATTTATAAAATTCTTGAAATTTCAACTATAAAACAATAACATAAGTCCCAATAAGTGGGATTGGCTGCATGAATCCTTTTCCGCCAATTCACCTAGTCGAGAGCATTTGTCTCCACTAGACTAAGAGCTATTAAATCCTTCCTCACTACCTCATTCTATGTTATTTTAAGCCTACCTCTGCCGCTTTCATGCTAGAAATAATAACTAACTCACTCCTCCTCACAGGTGCGCTACTAGGCCTGTGTTTCAAATGTCCAAACCATCTAAGCCGCCCCTTCCTTGTCTTATCTTTGACCGGTGCTATGCCTAGATTATTGCGTATATACTCATTTCTTAATTTATCTTTTAATGTTATACCACTCATTCATCTTAAAATTCGCATTTCAGAAACTTTTATTTTTTGTACATGTTTCTTAGTTGCCCAACATCTTAAACCATAGAGTATAGCTGGTCTCATAGCTGTCTTATAGAACTTTCCTTTCAATTTTAAAGGTATTCTATGATCACATGAGACGCTTGACGTGCTCTTCCATTTTACTTAACCTGCTTTAATTCTATGTATTACATCCTCTTCAATTTCTCCTTCTACTTGTACAATAGATACAAGATAATGAAATCTATAAGTGTTATTAATTTCTTGATTATCAAGTTTAATATTCTCTTCACTACTCCTCCTTACATTACTGAAATTACATTTTATATATTCTATCTTATTCCTACTTCTACTAAAACCTTTAAATTTTAAAATGATTCTCCAAAGTTCAAAATTGCAACTATAAAATAAAAGTTCTTGAAAATTAAAATTTGAGATTTGAAACCCAAATATGAAATTCTCTCTTTATTAATCTTTTTTTTTTCTTGAAACTACAGTTCTTGCAAGAAGGGTATCAATGACAGCTTTTATAGTTTTGAAATTGTATTGAAAAATTAAAGTTTGATACTAGTGACAACATTTTATTTGATCAATTGTATTTAAATTATCAATATTTATATACTAAATAATATTTAACTAATTTATGAATTTCATTTGCTTTAATTGTGTTTAATATGATTACTATATTACAGTTACTGCACCTTATACACAACATACATTTCATTGATGAATTTTACTTATAATATTTTAGTTTTAAATCTTGCATTAATATGTTTATTCACAATTTCTAAAGTTCCATAAAAGAATTCCGTGCTTTACTAGTAATTTCCATCATTTTTTAAGATTGGAATCCAAATTAAAATCGATATTGAAATTTCTATAGAAATCATTGTATTCTTGTAGCCTCAAAATTTCAATCAAAATTGAAATTTAAGATCTTGCCTATCTATATAAATCTAGAAAATTGGAAAACAAGGTTTGCATTTTAGTGATTATTTGAAATTTTTAATAGAAAATAAAGCTAATTTCCAAAAAGAATAGTGCCAAAACTCATGGCTTCCCATTTTTATACAAATGTTGTAAAACAGAAAATAAGTAGGCTTTTTTGTAATTCTTAGGCAAACTAAAAATGAGAAATAAAAACAGTTCTCTACAACAAAACAGGCCCTAAGTCTACCTTAGAATGTTTTGGCTCTACTGATGCAAAAACCATAGGGTTCTAAAACTTAGTTCTACAGAAACAGTAAAAAAGATTAAACGAACAGTCAAAACACAAAGTGCCAACGAGATGAGGAATCTTCCCTATCATGTAAATATGAGACAGAAGAATACCTTCTGATGCTGGCGCTTTGACTCATCACAGACCCAGCTCATCTCCAATTCAAATGCCTTGTCCTTTGCCTCGTCGTGTACCTTGTAAATGCTGCATAACAGACAAACAAAAAGAAATCGTTGTAAAAGAATTGAGGGTTTTATTTTAAGTATCATATACATGCTAAGAAAGTCATGAGAATAAAACCTTCATGCTACTACCATCTCTCAGATGTCAGTTCACCTGCTTCCCAATTACTAATTTTATACAGCAGATAATAACTGTACTAGTAGTTTACTACAAATACTATATAGTAGAGCAAAGGATGCTTCTTCAAGAAATAAAATAAAAATTGAGCTGTGTTTTACACAGCAATAATTTTAGAGTGAATATTTCACAGAACACACAACATTTCACTTAGAAAGAGTGGTGATAATATTAGGCTTGCAAATCCTAGTTTGCTCCATGTGTTCTTATACCAAGCATTAGAAAAAAAACAAAGAGTGAATCAGTGACGCAGTATGTGAAGCAAGGCTACAGGTTTGTTTAGGATTTGTTTAATAGGCTTGGACTGTAATTGTAATTTTAGTCATTTTTTAAATGTAAGTAGAATGTCTTAATTTTTTATTTTATTTTTTTTACCTAAAAGAATGATTTGATTAAGATGAGAAAGAATCACAGGAGATAAGAGGATAAAGTATCCTCTGGAGAAATAAAAATGCAACAAAAAGAGATAATGAAGTAAAGATTCCCATCTCTCTGTAAATCTCCTCTAGCTCTAGAATCCAAACACCAAAGAGAAGCAAAGAAGACAATCCTGCTCTACAGATGATTGGTAGACAATGCTTGATCGTCAAGGATCCCAAACATTAAGCTCCAGTCATTTTTTATATTCTTTCCCTTCAAAACCTTCCTGCATCCCTCCAAACATGCCAAAACACACATAAGGGAAACATAGTCTACAGCTGCTTTAAACTCTGTTCGTTTCTGCCTGTCCCAAAAAATTCAGCTAAAAAGGAGCTGGTTAAAGTTCTGCGGCATCACCCAACCCAACTGATCTGGAACCAGTGCCAAATGGAACTCCAGATTCCCCCTGTTAACGGTAAATTTTAAGCCCTTGCCTCTACCATTTGATTATGTCCTCTCTATATCAAGTTAATTCTAGTATTATATGAACTGTCCTGCAAGTTACCCACCTCAGACAGCTCATAGTCCTGTAACTATCATCTGAAAGCGAGATTCCAGGCAAACCCTTATCTGCCTCTAGAAGGACATCATCTATTGTACCCTCTCTATTAGTTGGCCAGCTATATAAACTTGGGATGGACTGTTTAAGTGCTGTTTCTCCACACGGACCACACCAGATATCCAACCAAATTCTTCTTCTGCTATCATTCTGCTTGTCAAGCCAAATATATTTTGAAAATTATTCTTCCCCTTCATTATACCCTTCCACAAACTTTGCTCCATGAGAAAATTGGATTTTCATTGTCATCCATTCCCCCTCCTCTATATTGTATTTATTCTCTACAACATTTTTCTCACAGTATTCATTTTCAGCTGCAAGCCTCCATAACCACTTGTCAAGAAGAGCTTGATTGAACTCTTCCAAGTTTCTTAGCCCCAGCCCACTGCCCTAAATGGATGGTAGACTATTCCCCAGCTTACTAGATGAAAATTCTCTTTCTTCATTGTATTCCAAAAGAAGTCCATGGCAGCTTCTTCAATCTATTGGCAACAGGCCCTGGGATTGTGAACAGAGACATAAAATACTTAAGGAAGCTAGCAAGGGTACTTATCAAAGCAATCCTTTTCTCCTATAAAAGAGTTATTTGCTTAACAAAAAAGAGAATTATCTTGTCCTCTTTTAGGTTGTAATCTCCTTTCTTCTATTATGAAAAAACAAAGGGAAAAAAAGGCACCAAAGAAGCGCCATATGGTTACATACAAAAGCGACCAAAAGCATTACCAGTTTTAGAGTATCTAAAAACCAAGGGTTGGGTAAGTATCCACCATATAATCCACTAAACCAGCAAAATTGGTAAGCCATCTCTCTAGCCCCTATCAAAATGGCTTTTTTTTTGCTTGAGAGGCAGCTTTAGGGAAATTACTTGGCATTAATAATCCTCTAACAAGAAGGGGGTAACTCTAGTTAAGATATGTTTTTTGTGCGAGGAAGATGCTGATCCATGGGTCACATCCTGCTTCACCGTACTTGGACTAGAACCTATAGGATCTGGGTAACTGTTCTGCTCGGCCAACTACAGGCCTTAGCTAAGACTGGAGGAAGAGATCTTGGACCTGGAGACGCTTTTGTTCAAGCAGTGACAGGAAAAAAGCCCTGACCCTTGATCCTTTTTTTTTAGGGTTGTGTGGAAGGACAGGAAAAGGAGGGCATACGAAAGGTACAGTTATTTCATTTCCAATTCTCAAAGATAGTTTCCTGTAAAAAGGGCTAACAGAAGCACCCATTTTTGTTAAGCATCCACCTAGGCTCATTAGGATTAGTCATATGAGTAACATTAAAACTACAGTATAATATCCATAAGGAGATTTGAGGTCATTGATCATTTGGATAGGAGAGCTGCTTTTGGCAGAGTTTGGGGTGAGGAGAGTATCTTTTGAAATAAGATGAATTGCTTTCAATGGGAAGAAAATCTAATATTTTATAGGAGATTGAGGTCATTGGTCTTTTAGAGGATAAGGGGCAGCTTTCAGCAGAGTTGGGGTGAGGAGAGTGCCCCTTAAAAATGAACCAAAGGAATTGCACTTAAAGGAAGTGTCCCTTAGGTTTAAATGTGCTAAAGTGGGGTATTGCAATAAAGCAGTGTTTTAAAAGGGGTTATTCAGGCACGCCTTGCGATTTGGGCCTAAAACGCCCTAAGGCGCAAGTGGAAATGCGTAATTCCAAAAAGGCGTACGCCTCAGAAGTAAAGGCTTGCATTTTTACGCCTCAAATGTCAAGGCATACACCTTTTGGGCTTCTTGTTGTGAAACATAAATTAAAAAAGACAGAACCCCGAATGCATCTAAAACCCTTTCCTCCCTCTCTCCCATGAAGCTTCTTCTCTTCTACTCTCTAAACGAAGCCTCCAATGAGTCTTCTCCTCGACGATAGCCTGCTCTCCCTTCGAAGCCTCCAGTCTTCTACTTTGTCGACGATTCCTCTCTACAAAGCCTCCAGTCTTCTTCTCTCTCGACGATTCCTCCCGACGAAGCTTTAGATCTCTCGACGAAGCCTCCAGTCTTCTCCGACAAGTCGACAAAGCTTCCATACCTTTCCTCCAGCTCCTTCTCCCTCTCCGATGAGTCGACGAAGCTTCCGTAGCTTTCCTCCAACTCCTTCCTCTCTGACGATTGCTCCAAGCTTCTCGTCTCTCTCCGACGAGTCGTGGACCCTTCCAATTTGATTTGCCTCTGAACTTTGCTCATTTAGTTTTATATTCTTAGAAATTAGTGGATGATGCTTTAATTTGGCTTTTTCTATTCTTTTGGTAATGTGGCTCATGCTAACTTTTTAACATGTATTATTTGTGTTTGTTATCTAAAATTGGCTTAGATGATATTTAAAAATAATGTTTTTATTTTTTTTCTCCACTATTCTAAAATTTTTCTCATTTTTTTACTATATATAAATTGATTTTATTTATTAATTATTTAGAAAAATACAGTCCCAACATGCTTACGCTTCAACGCCTTGAGGCTTACGCCCCGCCTCAAGGAGGGTAAAATGCCTCGCCTTACACCTTTTCCTTTTAAAAATTGCAATAAAGAAAATAATATTTCATAGGATTGCTAATGGCAGGTAGAAGAAGAGTGTGATTAGAGTGTTGGAAGCTAGCAGACGGTCAATCCTCACTGATCAAGGAATAATAAAAGATACGAGTTTTTTTAGTAGTAATAGGCCTATGGTTGAGGGGGTGGATGTGTGTCTTGTTTCCAGGGATAAGGGGATGTGGTTGGAGAGGCCTTTTGAATAAAATGACATTATGAAAGCAATCTTTGTTAAGGAATCGGAAAGGGCTCTGATCTTTGTTATATTTTTCGTATAATAGAGCCTTTCTTCAATTGAATATCACCAAAATTATTATCATTCTGCCATTTCAGTTTTCCTTTTAGCCCTAAACTTAGAAGCAAACACAAAACTTGCAAAGCCTTCAAAGTGCAGACTGGATCACTGACCACCACATCTTGATTTGTTCCCAAAGCCTCCGGCTTCGAGCTACATATTTTCAAGGTACAAGGGAGTCAGGCCCCATTAAAAACCAAATCATATATAACAAGATCGGGAAATGATTGACGATATGTCTTTAAGAGGAGTTTTAGAGAAATTATGTGAAAGTATATATTCCTCTTGTTGAGATTAGGAAATTGTTGATCCTTGAGAATGATGGTGTCTCTCTTGAGCTAGACCATGAATTTCCCACCAATGAGAGGGGAGTCAACATTCAAGAGGAGTTTTCGAGAGATTTTGGGAAAGTATACATCTTGGTGAGATTAGGAATCTATTGATCCTTGAGAGTGATGGTGCCTCTCTTAAGCTAGACCAAGTATAGGAACGACCAATGAGAGGAAGTCAACATTCATATAACTAAGAATTCCTTCATGCTAGCATTCTCAAAAGTTTCACCATTTCCTTCATGAGGAAAGAGCAACACATTGATATTGCCTTAAATAACACAAGAAGAATCCCATTTGGCCCTAGCCTCAAAGAGTTCATGCCACAAAGTGTATAGAAAGTCCTCCATCAAGTTCACAGACTCCAAGAAATAAGCCAAATAAAATTGTTTTCACCATCCTAAACAAACAAGACATGGAGGAAGTTGCAATTGTATTCTTGACTAACTCCACCACATTTTCCTTCCAAATAACCAAAATCCCACCACAAAATGATTGGAATCGTTCGACCAAAATGGCAAGGAAGCTAGGGTTTTAGTAGGATCAGCGACCTTCTCCAATGCAATTAGGGCTACATTCGGGGAGGAGACTTCAAAGAAGACTGGGGCAGACACTGTAACTTTTGATAGTACTTTACATTCTCAATCTACATATTCCCAAGATCTGGGACGAATTCATCGAGTTTCAGAATAAACCGAGATTAACAGCAAAGAAGATTTAAGACAAGATTATGGTGATAAAAATGCAACAAATTTAGAAGAGGGATAAGAAAGTGATGTGGAAAAGAGTAAAAAATTAGAAGTTGAATCGGTGGAGGAGGAAGTCTGATGGTTTTTGTCTTAATTATAACAAATTTGAGGGAGGCAAGGTTTATGCTTGTTAGAGCGCGGCTTGTATGGATGCTTAAATGAGTAGGGTGTTTGAAGATAAGAAACAGAAGTCTAGTGAGTTAGTGGCAAATTTATTAAAGAGATATTCTAAAGGAGAGCTTAGTACAGTAGAAGATTCACATGCTAAGGAGGAGGTTGGATGTAGTTATGGGGTAAGTTAAAAAAAAAGGGGGGGGGAAAGAAATGGGGGTACTTCTCAGATTCAGAAAGTAATGCTATTAGTGAGTTTGATTGTGGTGGGGGGTTGTTGTTGGATGAGATCTGAGAACAATATAGGTATGTTTCGGATTCTTGTGAAGAGATTGAGGATTTATCTCATGTCCATCCACCCCCGTTGGAAGGGCTTGAGGAAGTTCCTGTCTTTGATAATGATGATCTAGTTAATAGTTTACAGTGAAGGGATGGGATTTTGCCTACGCCTGTGGAGGAGATTCCTAAGAAGGACTTAGAAGCACAAGATATTTTGGGTAAAATGGGCTTAAAGTTGACTGGTTTTGGAAGAACTGAAGTGTGCACGGATGGTGACAAAAGGCAAAGTTGAAGGGACAAAGGGATTTAACTAAATTGAAGAGAAGGAGTTCCCTTGGTCAACATTGTGTAGTGTCATTTGTTAAGGGGTTGACTAGTGTTTTTTGCTTTTGTTTTTTTCTTTTTATTTTTTCCCTTTTTTCTTTTCCTTAGGGGTTTTTCTATTTTATTTGGACTCATTGTCCCCACATATTGTATCTTCCTTTCTTTCTATCTAATATATCTTCTTTTTTTATCAAAAAAAAAAAAAAAAACTTTAGAATTGTCTAAAACTTTGTGCTTAGAAGCATGTGGTCCAACTTTCTCAAATTTGAAATTGCTAATGGCTAGCTTGATGGTCCAACCTCTGCTCATGTGCGAATGAGAACATGGGTTTAGTCCTCTTCTTCACTTTCAGCTGCTTCTTTGTTTCGTTTGGTTGCCTTGAGAAAGAAGTCACAATAGACTAGAAGCCAATCACATCCATCGATGTATACCTTGCAACACCTCACTAAATTGTCGTTATCATTGTAACAGGGGGATTATCTAAAATTTGGTGCTAAAAATTGCCTCCTATGGCCTTTTGGCTGGAGATAGGTAGGATTTTAGACCAAGATCCTCAAGTTGAGACTTTGCTCCACCCGCTTAAACCAAATTCATGTACAAAGGTTGATGGTTTTGCATTCACTTGGATTGATTTCTACAAGTGATGAATCTACTGAAGTGCTATTCTCTACTCTATTTGGAACATGAGTGTTTTTCCTCCTCCTCTTGTCCTTTGGAACCAAAAGAGGTATTTGTCAGTGACCCATAAATCATCCTTCGAACGAAGAAGAAATTGGTTGACTTCGTCCCTCTAGGAAAATGGACATCAACCCCTTATGTATTTAGCGAATACAAAGGATATCAACTTTCTCTCCATTTAGCACTGAGGTGAAAGGTTTTCCTTTCCAAAAACAATTTCAATCATTGTTGTGCTTTGGGTTTTTGGGGGGGGGGGGGTGGGGGGACAGAGAGTATTGGTGCTCTTGGAGAGTGCAGACTATGCACACAATTAGTTATTTTTCCATCCTGCCAGCCTCTTTTCGAAACTTTACACAGCACCATCCCAAACATGCTTAGACTTAAAGCTAGCTCCTAAAGCCATCTCTAGATGTTAGGTTGTGCCCTACCCACATTGCATCTCAAAATGGTTGCTAGAAGATGCACATTTCCAACATCTCTTGGAAAAAAATTTCACTTTTACTAGCATTAACCCCCTGCCAAGTGATTGCCTTGAACCACACCAAAACACATCTTAGAAAATCAAGTTATTGTCCACAAAAAACAAATGGAAGCCTTTAATTCTTTTTGAATAGTCAACCCTGCTGTAAAGCCTTCCAAGAACCCACATTCAATAGACTTTTTCAGAAATTTACAGAGGGCCTCCATCACCATAATAAACATAGGGGGAGTGGCGCTCCCTGCCTCACTCCCTTAGAGAGGGCCTCTTATGTGTTATCACAAGCCATATCCCCCTCAATCTTCATTGGATCATATCATTATCTTATTTTTTCTATAGCACTCCCTATACGCTGAACTGGGCCTATTTTTCTTCTTCCAAAGAGCCAGAACATTTGCCAAGGTCCAACTCCTCATTTAAAAAGATATTTTGGGCCTGTTTCCACCCCTAACAAACCAGCAGCAGCCTCCTTTGCATGTGACCTTTCCTCCCTAGTTTTGAAATTTGAACTAAGCCACCTGCAAACCTCAACACTATGCATCACCTCCTTTCTTACTCCCTTCCCTTGCATGAACTCCCCTCCTCTCCCTATTAATGTCTGCTACAGGGAATTGAACAGCTTAAGTCCCATCCTCAGGACGTAAACCCTCGCCATCACCAGCATCAGTTTCTGGTTGCCTCTAGCTGAAATTCTTTCCATTTTAGGTTCATTTTACTTTTGGAGGAATCTTTAGGCTCAGGTAAAAAAAAAAATACTACCACCAGCGTCTTCTCAATATCTCATGCCTCTTGAGTAGGGTTAAGCTACTCTCATACATGTTGGGGAGGTTGGACACATGATAGAATGGCAATACAGAAAAAAAGTAGAATGAAAAATACACAAATCACTAACCTAGAAGTGCGCATAAGCTAATAACAGAACTACCAAATACTGAAAAATAGAACTTTTCATCCAAAATAAATGGGAGATGCGCCCACTTGTAATACAAAACTAGCTAAATTCCAACAAGAGAAAGCATTATTATATCAGGTATATGCATTATTTGGAGATGAAAGAGAACTCACATCTTGGCTATCTCTATAACTCCTTCCCTGCAGGTCATCTCAGAAAGCTTCAGCTTCTCAATTTCTCTGTCCACAACGTCCATTCAGCCATAAAACAACAATATGAAAACATGTCAGAATGATGAAATTTGCTACCAAGTACCAATATAACTTCAAAAGAGAAGCTCCTACGAGATATGATTGATTTCAAAAATGAAAAACAGCCACGCATCTTTTCAACAAATTTGAATTAAATAACACTTATGGAAAAAGATTTTGTGGTCACTGCTTGATTGGTCATTGTTTGGGCACTGTAGTCTGAAAGAAATGAGAAGATTCTTTTTTGTGATCAATACACTCATTTTTTCTTAGAGATAGAATTGTGATCCTTGCACAGCTTGGGCCTTTCTACTTTGGTGTTTTTGAGGGTATTTCCTTGGGTGATCTGAAATGTGATTGGAAGGCAGTTTGGTGTAATTTCTGTTTTTTATTTTCTTTAGGACAAGGCTACCCTCTGTTTTGTATTTCAATTCTCTCTCTTAATAAGAAATTTTTCATTTTCTATAGATATAAATAAATAAATATATATATATATATATATATATCTGTGTGTGTGTGTGTGTGTGTGTGTGTGCATATACATAATAAGAAATCTTTGAACTAAGAGTCATTATTATCTAATTTATTTTTCATCAGGACCGGGCTGCCCTTTATTTATTTATTTATTTTTACCAGGATACAATGAAAAATTCTATATGAAATGTGGTTGGGTTAATAACATGTAGTTGAACCTTCTCTCCTTATAAATCCATATTCTGATTTTATCAGAAAGCTACCAGGGCCTACTAAACAAGAAGTAGTGGCTTACGTTTTAGCAGCTTGCTTCCCTTTCCCAATTGCAGCACCAAAATATCTCTATATCAAATTTCAAAAGTACAATAGTAAGTTAAGGGAATTCTAAACAAAACATGCTACCAATCTAAAGTGAAAGCAGCTAATTAAGAACCATTGCGGTGCAAAAGTCATCAGACACAATGCACAAAAAAATAGCAAGAATGGACTGAAGCCATAATTAGCACAAAATCAACTCACATATGAAATACCAGAAGGTTCAACCATGAATAATTGTGGCCCATCTCTGTCATAACCTCCAAGAATTACTCCACATCCAAAAGGCCTGCAGAACCAACCAACATTACATACCGTGTATTCAATATTTTGATTTTTTTTAATTACTTTTTAACGGGTCATGCATTTTTTTCCGTTTCATTTTTTCCCTTATGGAGGAGATGAAAAGTAAAGCCTTGTGGTGGAAAACATGAGGATAAACTCTACAATACCTGAGCCACCAGTAGAGTGTGCATAGATGCACATAACTAGCAACACGGTCAGCAAGTTCCTTCACGGGTATGGGTTCACCATAGACACTGCAAAACCCAAAAAAAATACAAAAATAAAAAAAATAAAAAAGCTTCGGAATGACAAATGGTTCAACATGTAAAAACATTAACGCATTTTTGCATTATAAATGTTTAAAGCTTAAATTTTATCCAAAGCAACGTAAAAAATTTTAAGGATAGAAACAAAAAAAAAAATGTCAGGAATAAACTAGAAACCATGATAAATTTCACTAAAGAAGTGATTCAGGACTGTAAGTTGTCGTCATAACCATTTTCATAGTTATGATTATTATGGTGACAAACATTTCCAGTTCCTACCAAAAAAAAAAAAATGAATTCCTACTATTTTACCAAACTGAAGATTACTACAAGAACTAGAACTAAGCAAATATATGATCCCTATCAGTATTTTAGCCACTTGTTCAGATCAGACATAAATGCATGATCTTACATTTTAGGTAATAACTTATTGAGTAAAAATTTCCACCCAGACCAGGAGAGCGAGGGCAAGAGGCGCACATGATAACAGAAAAGTGTTAATCATAAAATTGAAGGAACAAAAATCAACATAATGGAGTTAGTGGGAGGCCTTCGAAGGCATTATCTCCAGATGTTTGTTTCTTGTGTTTAGAAAGCTCAAAATCTGCTTGGCATCTATATTTGCACTGCTCTTTTCTCCTGGAGGATTTGGAATAAGTTGTTTGGAGTAATTGGGGAGAATTGGGTATGTCCAGATTCAGTGGAGGAATTATCAACATCTATATTTTACAGGATTAGGGAAGAATGGAGATGATTTGGTGTTGTGTACTCATGGGATCTTTGCAACATTATGGGGAATTTGGTTGGAAAGGGATGCTCAAATTTTCTCAAGCAAGAAGAAGTCTAGTTCTTCAATATGGGAAAGGATTCAGTACTTGGCTTCTTTACAGGCTTTTGCAGCAGGCTGTTTAAAAGAATACCCTTTTCATATATTAAGGGAGGATGGAAGGCAGTTTTATTTTGATTGTTTTCTAGTCTTTTTTGGAATTTTTTCTCCTTTTCTTACAAGGATGTGCTATTCTCCTATTTGTACATTCTTTCCTCATTAATGAAATATCTCTTCTTTTTTTAACAAAGAAAATTCAACATGATAAAACATAAACAATCTCTCTGTCATTTGAATCATTTTTCCATCTTGCTCATAAAAATGCTAAATAAGGAATAAATTGCATGGTGTAAAAGAATATCACTACATTATAGTGAATAAATGGTTAAAATCATGGTGATAGAAACCATGATTAGTTCAGTTTCAAGGATGTGTTTCAACTACCCAGAAAACAAAATATGGGAAGATGCAGTACCTCGCAAGAAATTCTGAAATAACTGTCAAACTTGATATGAACTTGATTGGAGGCAAAAAGACCCCATGTATATTAGATGAAAATACATCCCAACCACAAGCAAGGTTAGAAAAAGAAATTCATTAGCTGAAGAGAGAATGTACAATCAAGAGAGGAGACATCTCCTTACAAAATCTGGGAATCCTCAGAAAAAACAAAACAAGAAAGGCAAACACAAAAAATACAGCAAACTCAAATCACCACACCCTTAGAAGGGACTTCCAATCCTGCTGAACATCTGTCAAACACATCCCTTCAGAATTTCCATTTCCCATGCACCACAAAGAAGCCATAAAAGCACTTTCTCCCACACCAACCAATACGGAATCTTCTTCATGAAAAAATATGTAAATTATGCTCCTTCCACGAGCCCCATAGGATTGCAAATAAAGCACAATTCCATAAAGCAATACCTTCCTTCCTCCTTCCAAACCCCACAAAAGATATTGCCAAGAACTCCACCACTGTTCCAGGACAAACCCCGATTTCTCCAAAATAATTAAATAACTTATTCGAAACCTTCCATGCAAAATCACGATGCAAGAGTAGATGAGAAACAGATTCTGAACAATCAAAACAAAACATACATATATCAGGGGGTAGAGCCTTTAAAAGTCTCCTCATTTGCAGCAATTCATTAGTATTTATTCTATTAAGCACGACCAACCAAAGAAACATTGATTTTATGGGGGATTCTGACCTTCCAAATCACTTTGTTAGAGTGGAAAGGAATGATTGGCACCAACCAATAAATCAAACAATGATTTACATGAAAAAACAACTGAGGAATCCAACAACCAAGATCGACCGTCCGAATCTACAATAAAAGAAGAAATCGGATAATTTTACCCTAAGCTCAAATGAAATAGGCAAGGAAAATAGGTGGCCAAAACAACTTTCCCCAACCATATATCTTTCCAAAAACGATGTTGCAACCCTTACCATCACAAATTTGGTGTAGGGAATAAAGAGAGGGTAAATATGGGGGATAACTTTCCATGGGATTTCCAAAGAACATCTAGAACCTAAATTAGTATCCCACCCATTCCCATCAAGTCCAAAATTTACTTTTGATAACTTTATGCCCCAAGGAAGAAACCTCTAATGGGAACTGCAAAAGCCAATTAGCCAAAAGAGTCGTGTTCTTAGGCACCAAATTTCCAAGACCCAAACAACCCTCTCTCTTAGTCCTACACACAACTTTCCAATTCACTACGTGATCCTTAAAACCCCCCATCACTAACCACAAAAAATCTCCCATAATTCTCTCAATCTTACTAGCAACTCATATTGGAATTCTAAAAATAGACAGAAAATACAACAAAATACTAGAAAGACAAGCTTGAATGAGCGTAATCTTACCTTCCAGGGAAAAAAGGGCTCCCTTCTACCCGTCTAACTGCTTGGACACTCTCTCCACCACTGGATCCCAAAAACTAGCTACTCTAGGATAGCCCCCCGAAGGAACCCCTAATTAGGACATCAACCACCCCAACTCAGCACACCATGGCTAACTCCCTAACACTCTCTATAGGCACATTAATCGCCACAATACCACTCTTTCCCATTGTTAAAGCTTGATATACATTGTTGTCCCACAATCTAACAGCTTAAGCTTTTAGGTAAAGTGGTAATATAATATGGTATCAGAGTTGGTTACCAAGAGGTCCTGAATTCTAGTCTTGCTGCCTGCGTTTATTGTGTGGTATTTAAAAAATTATTGTATTCCCTATAATAGGTAATATTATTACCTTTTTATCTCTCCACGTGCTGTCTGGCTGCAGGTGCGGGGAAGTGTTAAAGCTTGATATATAACCTAACAGCTTAAGCTTTTAGATAAAGTGGTAATCTAACACCCACATTAATCTTCAACCCTGATACCCTTTCAAAAATTCGAAGAAGCCCCACTATATTTAGAATAAAAGACTTATGGTCCTCTAGAAAAAAGATAGTATCATCCGCAAACTGAAGGCGTGACACCATAATCTCCTCCCTACCCACTTTAAGACCTTTCAATAAACCTCCATCGACCACGCTATCAACCAACCTACTCAAAAAATGTGCCACTAACACAAACAAAAACAGAGAAAGAGGATCCCCTTGTCTAATCCCCCTCATGGTCCTAAACCAAGATTTAGGTTCACCATTTACTAATTCACATTAGACATACAACATTTCATCCATTACGCCATCCTTCTCCAAACCCCTTCCTCATCCCTAAAATCTTATCCAAAAAATTCCGGCTCACTATATCATAAGCTTTTTCAAAATCCAACTTAAAAATAAACCCCTTCTTCTTCCTCAATGATTTCATTTGCAATCAAAATTGCATCCACAATCTATCTTTCCCCCATAAATGCACACTAGGCCTTAGAAATAGTCCTATCAAGCATCACACATAAACTATTAGCTAGCTCTTAGTGATAATTCTATAAACATTAGAAACTAAGCTAATTGGTCTATAATCATAAATCTTGAAGGACCTATTTTTCTTTGGCACCAACATGATAAAAGTAGGATTAATACCCTTGCTAAGAACCCCATTCCAATAAATTCATTAAGAACCTTCATAAGGTCATTCTTCACCAATGTCCAACAATGTTGATAAAAGTTAAATTAAAATCATCTGGCCCAGGTGCTTTATCCCTCTCCATCCCAAAAACAGTAGCCTTAACTTCCTCTTCCTCAAAAGGTCTCTCTAACCAAGTTATCTTATCAACAAGCAAATGATCCCGCTCAAATCCTTCCACCATCAGTCTACTCACATCCTCCTCAGAATACAAATTAAAATTAAAATCTGTGATCTCCGAAGCAATTCTATTATAGTGGATCATAACCCCACTATTCACCTCCATCTTTCTAACCAAATTCTTTCTCATTTTTCCATTAGCCATACTACCCAAAAAAAAAAAAAAAAATAGAATTATTACACTTCATATTTTGCCTCCAACTTCTCATTTCCTTAAAGATCAGCTCTTCCAATTCATTTTTCAGAGAAATCCTTTTAGCCTCTTCTTTCCTTGAAAGGGTCACTCCTTCCTTTCTCTCTAATTCTCGCAAATCTCCTAGAAAAGTAGACTTTTTAACCCTAATATCTCCAAACACCTCCCCATTTCATCCTTTTAGTTAATCTTTCAACCTCTTCAACTTCTTCATCAATCTAAACCCCTCCCAACCCCTTTCCACATCCTCACTCCATGAATCTCTATCCAAGGATTGAAAAGATCCATGGTCTAACCATATATTACCGAATTTAAAGGTGCAAGTCCCCAAGGCACTTTCCTAGATTCCAAATAGTATAGGAAAATGAAAAAATGTGGGTCTAGATAATACTACTTGAGATAGATTAGGAAACTCCTCCTCCCAAACATTGGAAAACAATAACCTATCATATCTACTAGCCACCTCCCTAGCCCCACCCACTGACCAAGTAAAATTGGCGTTAACTGAGGGAAGATCCTTCAACCCACACTCCCTAATAACCAAAATCAAACTTCTGCATAAATGCATTATCCCTGCTACCCCCCTTCTTTTCCTAAGGGAACCTAACTGCATTATAATCACCACCTACAATCCACCTCGTTGAGCAAAACGCAAAAAAAAAAAATAAAGCTCATCCCAAAAAGAATCCCTAAGAGCAGGCCTAGAAGGACCATACATAGAGGAAATCCATCATTGACCCCTCTCTCTAATTTCAAGAAGGTCTGAAAGGGAGAAACTCACTAAACTATCCACTCTAGTAATAGGCTAAGTATCTCATAGCACTAGAATGCAGCCCACCACATCCTGAGAGTGTACAAAAACCCAATCCTTACACTGCCCTTTCCGAATCACTCAAGACCTCCCCATCAACTAACTCAAGCTTTGTCTCATGAATTAAAACAATATCAAGAAAGTTCCTAATTAAAACCTCCCTAATCAAACATCTTTTCCTAGCATCCCTAAACCCCTAACATTCCAAATAATAATCTTCATAATCTAACACGCTGACCCCCTTTATCTATCCCCTTCCCCCATAATTAATGCAAGAAATCAGATTTTTAAAATTTTTTTCCCACCCTTGTTTTTTACTCTCATAAGTTTTTGGACTCAACCCCAACTTGACCTCAACACCTAAAGGATTAACTTTAACCCCATATCATATCAGAGCTCGTCTAGGTCTCCATAGTCCCTCTCACTAGCCCCTCGGCCAATAACCAAGTCACTCCCCCCATCAATTCCCTCATTGTGGCATAAAGACTCAGCAAAAAAAAAAAAAAAGGACTGAATAGGAATAGGAAGAATACCTTTTCCAAGTTTCGAAGAATTCAAATCACCCACTGGATCCATTGTCTTCTCATCATTACCTCTTTCGACACCTAGAGAACTAACACCAACGACCACCTTTTCAAGAATAGGCTTACGAGCAAGGTGCAAAAGCCCCCCATCAATCAAAGTTTTACTTTGATCAGATCTGTGCTTAGCAAAAACTTCTAACCCTTGCTCAATATTAGAGGACAAGAAAGCCTCTCTCCCTATGTAAGTTGAGGTGTAAGTAGTTGTTTCTTACTCCGTAATATCTCTTCTATTCTTCCTCCAATTGTCTTCTCCTCCCATATCTATCTCCCTTCTCAACTGATCAGCTAATACGCTAGAATCAGAATCACAAAAGCTGCTGAGATCATCATCTGCTTCTTAACACCTCTCGTCACCATCATATCTTTGAGTATTTTCATATTCAAAAGAAAATGACCCCTTACTGCAACTTGGATCAAATTCTAAAAAGGTACTACCTTGTTTATGTTGAACTGGCTTCTGTATATGATCCTCTAAACTATCCCTTTGCAAAAGCATCAACATCTGAGAGCTCTACCTCCCCTTCAGGTCAAGCCCCCTTCTCCCCTCCTAATTTCGTCGTCGTGTCTTTAGGTCACCCAATCTTATCCATAGAGATCAAAATCATCCGAGTAAGCTCACTAAACCCTTCTATTTGTGGGCTTACTTCTTTAATTTCTACCTCAATTCTATCTTCCTCACTTTTCTCTTTAGTGTTCTATCGGGAATGGGTATAAGCATTTATTTTCTTGTCCTCTAGTATAGACCCAACACCTTTTTGGATAAGGCTTGGCCCGCTACCCACTTTTCCTTTAACCACCCATTTAGTGACTGTAAGAGGCCCCCACTAATTGCATGCTCAAATTTCCCTCTCCCAGGCCCAATATTAAATTTGGATGCAATATTAAAATTTGAGACGGATAAGGAAGTTAAAGAACTTTTCCTAAATCACGGGATTCCCCATCATTCTTTCCTGAATCGATCTTTCCTCTCGTTACGTCACCGACGACTTCTGCAAATGTGCACTTCTCCGATTGGCTCAAGCCACAGCTCTGCTCCATCATCAACCTTTCATGTCTTATCATGTTTAAGGAACCACAATCAGAACATCTAAGGCAATAAGCTTGTTATGATCACAAGAAAGCTTCATAAGTGCTTTGAAAAGATTTCTCCAACCTTCATTGTTCTTACTCTCAGGAACACATAAAATGCTACGTTTTCCTCCTGCACTCCCCTTCTCTATATGAAGAAATCCCCCTTTGTCATTGAATTGCAATTTAACCGAGGCCCAACTTCCTTCACCTTGTAAGTACAACCTTCCTCGATTAAGTTCGTCTACTCCTCACTTTCCATCACATATTATCCCCAATATCTTCCAGATCCAGATAAATTCCTCTTTCTTTAGAACAATATACAAAAATTTTCTCCCTACAAACTTCGAAATCCAGAAAAATGAGGGCTCAAGACAATTAGCACAAAAGGTTTGCCATTCAACTTGCACTGATGAATGACTCCTCCACCCAAACAAGTGCCCCCCCCCCCCCCAAAAAAAATTCTTCAAAAATAGAAACTTCAATGAACCTGAATCAAAATAATCACTTAACCATACCCATCCACCACTCTTGAGAATCAAAATTGCAAAAAAAGTCTCTAAAGGCTGAAATAGGATACTCTGATCACCTAGGAAAGCCAAGGATGATTTTTCAAAGTGGTTTTGTGATTGTATGTTCACGTGTTACGACTGTATTGGGATGTTCAACTTGTATGCTTGCATGCGAAGATTGTAGTGAGATCAATTTATGGGAGAAAGATTCTCTTGATGTCAAACAAAGGATCTCGAAGAACGAAGATTGTTGAGGAAGATTCGTCTTTGTTAAATGGTAAATCGACTTGGTCAAGAATCAATCGATCACTCTCTGGCACTGGTAGAGTTAAGCGAACCCTACAGCCAAGGATGACTTGCTGCAGCCATCCCAAGGGTTTGTACAAGGGAATGACAAGACCTAGAGGATATAGGGTTCGAAGCTAAGGAGGTGTTGGGTCTTCAATTCGATCTCAGGTCAAGTTTAGCAGAGAAGAACGGTTTCAGGCTAGAAAATATGGGGAAAGATGTTCGGAGGTGTTCACCATTCTTGCTATCGTGAAGGAGGGCAGCATTTGGGAGAGAACATTCTCTCACATGTATACTGCAAGCGAGGTCAATAATGTAGAATCAAACAAAATGTGTTGACACTAATAAGAAATAACCTTACACGAATGCCTTTTTTTTGCCCATGTGTGAGGAAGACAAATACAAGTGACATGATTTTTTGCAATTATTGATACCTTTCGACCACTTTTTTAGATAAAAAGAAATTTTGTTAAGAGAAAAAGAGTGATACAAAAAGGAGGATAGGACATCCTCCTTGAAAAAAAAAATAGAAAGACAACGAAAGAGATAAAACAAAATATAGAGAAAAATGTTAGAAGCATCAAGCTGACAAAAGATACATAAAAAAAAGTTCTTTGAAATAACTAGATGAAAGGACCCAAAAAGATGCAAGAAAACCTATTCTCTCCCAAAGCTAGTGCACAGGAAAAGATAAAGGACATTGAAAATACAAGCATTTTTCTCTGAACAAATGCCCACACAATTCCACAACTTGTTAGCATCCTCTCACAGAAATCTGTGAAAGAAATAGACAAAAAAGCTCCCTTTTTGTACAAAGATACAGGAAGCCAAGCAAACAGCAATCAATTACAAATATTTTTTTTCGTTTTTATTTTAGGGTAGCCAGGAAAGGCAGAGATGAGTTTTTAATATTTTTTAATGAGTACTAAAACTCCTGCAGGGGGGTTACAACCAAGTACAAGAAGCAGAAACTTAATTACAAGTTGTCAACAACCACAAGTAAAGGTTCTCCATTAAATCTACAAAAGAATCAGATTTGTAACAAAAAGATCTATTCAATCAAAAATGTAAAACAGTAAACTACTTCTCTTTCAGCATTTCCAGAGGAATTTCAACTCATCCAAAGGTCCCAGTTTTCTCTCTCCCTACATGATCCAGAATGCAGGAGGAATAGCAACCAAAAAGTATGTGTCCCTACTTCCATATTAATAATTAGAACCTACAAAGCAAGCCGGATACCACCACGTCATCAGCCCATCAATACCCAAAGTTGCATAAACCAGGCTCCAAAACACTCCAACCCAACCGCAGTGTAAGGCCTGTTCAGCTGTGAAAAACATTTTTCATTTTCCAATTGAATTTGACAAGGAATTACAAAAAAAAAATTTTTTAAATAATAATAATAATAATAATTAATGAATTTTTTATTTTCAATATTTGTATAAAAAATATGAACGACAACAAAAAATTTTTGACACTATTTGCTTTTGGAAAACATTTTATTTTTCATTTTAAAATTTCCAAATAATTACAAAAATGCCACCTTGTTTCCAGTTTTCTAATTTTATATTTCTCTAGATTTCTCTGCACTTGAGAGCATGGACTTCAGATCTTGGACTTTGATTTGAGTGCATAAATATAGTATAAAATCACACCGAGTTTCTTTCAAATCCATATCCAGTCCCAAAACCCATGGTCCCAACTATTTCCTTCTATGAATTTTTTTTTTGGGAAATTGAAAAACAAACTGCCTTTTTTGAAATTATTTTAAAATTTTAAAATAAAAAATTATTTTGCACAGATAAACAATTTCTTTATTTTCTTTATTTTTACAGGAGCTTTGTGCAACAGGCTGCCTTTTTTAAAAAAAAAATCTAAATGGCATGAATATATTGATATACAAATAAGAAAGTAAAATAGTATAGTGCATTTAAATTTTGACAATTAAAAAAAAAAAATCATACTTCACATGTAGACTAATCCTAAGCAAATGAAAAGTAGGGAATGAATCAAGAAATATTTATAGAAAAAAAAATGACTTTTTATGCTGTTTAAAGGAAAGAAATCAAGAAAAGATAATTAAAAAAAATGAACTTTTGGTGTTCATCAACACAACTTGTGAATCTTAAGAACACAGCAAAACTTGAGTACCACTTTAGATGATCCCGATGGTAGAACACTATAATCCTCCAAGAGTGGACTGGTTGTGTGAAGGCAACACAAGACCTAAATCTCTATTTTCTCCTTTTTTTAGCACAAAACTAATGTAGACAAGGAATAGAAGATTTTTGTGTAAAATAAAAACAATAAAAATAAAAATAAGGTTTTAACTAGCTGCCACTGGGTCTGTTAGGATGCGATAGGTCTAGAATCGTGTGAATCAATATTTTCATATCAATTATTTAGTTTCACGAGTTGTTAGATTTAGCAACAATTCAATTGTTTTTAGATTCTCTTATAAATTTGAATCAGTTTGGTGTGAATTTATATGAATAATATGGATTGAATTGCGAATTGTGAGATTCTTAAAACTATGTACCCTTCTAATATGAATCTTGGAAAATTAAAAAATAAACTTAATTCTTTCAAAATTCTTTTGGAAAACTAAAAAAGGAAAGTGGAAAATGTTTTCCACAACTAAACAGCCCTAAAAAAAGCTTCCCATGTGCAAGAAAAGCCACCTTTGGCTGGGAACTTGGTCATCCATATAGCTCATAAAGGGAATTTTATGAGCCTAACTCCCTTCTCTATACCTTATCAAAGATCTAGAGACTCAACAAAAAACTTTCCACTCTTCTTATTTAACCCTTTTCTCCTCCTATTCACTCCAACACCTACATCTTTGTTTAAGAGAAGTCTAGGAAATTGTCTTTCAAAAGGCGCTCTGGGGGTTGGGGGGGGGGGGGAACCACCTACCCTCAGCAAAGAGAAGAAAATCAGAAATAAGGATATCATGAAGAGTAGATAGCCAAAAAGAGACGATGATACATATGAGCCAAAGGGGTCTCCCTAATATAATGATCCTCCCGAAATGTAATTTCTATACCACATATTAGAGAAGAAAATATGATGAATTTGTGACACAAATTTCCAACGACTCAAGTGATGTTAGAACCAACTTTAGAATCCCGCCCATTATGTTGAAGTCCAACTTTACTACAAATTACCCTAAAAGGGTTTGGCTCTAAGGAAAAGCTCCATAACAAATTTCCCAATGGAAAATGTTTTTGTACACCAAACTACACAAAACCCAAACCTCCCGCCCTCTTTGATCTACTCATAGTCACCCACCCTACATGATGATCTACCCCTTTCACCTATTGCGGACCACAAGAAGTCCCCCCATCAATTTGTCTAATTGTTGTTGCCACCCTCACAGGAATCTAGAATAGGGATAAATAATAAGGTGAAATAGAGGAAAGGCAGGCATGGATAAATCTGACCCCCTGAGCTATAAAAAAGCTCCTTTCCACCCACGCATTCTCCTTAGAACTCTCTCATAACAAGTTCAAAAAAGAATGCACAATTGGCTTACCACCTTAAGTGACACCTAAATAAGTAGTAATGGACCAACTCAAAGCACCACAACCCGCTCATAGACATCTTAAGTTCCAAATGAGATAGAGTACTCAATTCAAAAAGAGAACTTTTTTTCGTGCACGTTGTCTTTACTTTACACCAGTCTCTATCTATTTCTTCATGCATGTATTGACCATGCAACTTCTTAAGGCTTCAGCTTGGTTTGACTAAAATAGTGATATTTTTTCAATGAAATTGGTTTCAATAAATTACTCTAGTTGTCTCTCCCACAATTTAACAATAATATTCATACATAAAGATATAGAAAAAGAGAAAAATAAATACATAAAACATAATCCATGATGCAAACAATAAGCCAAAGCAATTTTGAAAATAATATCATAGAAAGAGGAATTGAATTGACTAAAACAGTCAATAGGCAAGCTTCTCTAAGGGGGTAATTAGAACTTCACAGAATATTTATTTCTTCTCTTCTAGATTTTGCTTTCGGTTTGGAACAGTTTATATGGATTTTAATAACTAACCAGATTTAAGAGTACCGCATCTTAGGGGTTCTTATCTTGACTTGTCCTACAAATATAGTTGTTTCTCAAATTAGAGGCTACAATATACAATCTCTCTAAGTGAGTAACATCAAGGAAATGGAGGGGGGAGAGGGGGGGAAAGACAACCAGAATGCCACATGCCACCAGTTATGCATGCTAAATTCTCATCCATCTAAGGAACCATCTTTAAGCCAAAACACACACAATTATGGACTCAAAATTCATTCTTCTTCCATGGTAACAAGTGTTTAGCCCAAAATCAAAGTCCAAGACAACTATACCATGAATATTTTAATTTAAACATCTAGAAACCACTCACTTTTCAAGAAGTCTAAACCATGTTAAGAGTGAAAAACTTGGATATATTAAAGACTCCACATACACATGTTTCATGAAGAGTGTCATCATCTAAGAAGTGAAGGTTTAAAATACAGACCCCTCATAATTTGTTGCTTCAGACTTTGCTCGTGCAACAATTTGCCTCCCATCTGCTGCTAATCCAGCGACAGCCTATTAAAATATATATGAGAGAGATAGAGAGAGTAGACACCAAATTGATAACCAGAAAGAAAGAAATATTATGTATCAGAATTAATTCCTTAAATTATAATAAATTTCTTAAACCATAATAAATTGTGCTTGTCAAAAATAGGCCAAAGTCTGTGACCAAAAATTACTTAGTTGAACAAAATGGCATACAAATGCTTTATATTGAGTAAAATGGCATGCAATAATACTTTATAATATATATGCATGTACACTTTATAGTATACATATATGTGGGAATGTGACAACTCCACCATGACAATATCAATTCACATGCAATGTGACAGCAACTAACAAAGCCAAAATTTACCTTCAGGATGCATAGATATAGGCATTTGGAACCATTTGACCAGGTTATAACTTATACGTACTTAGTTAGGATCCAATTGACCAGGATACAAGTGCTAAGAAACTAAAACATGTCCAAAGCTAGTTTTGCTAGGTTCATTAACCTATCATTATGAAATCACGCAACAAACATTATGTTTCCGCTTGTTTGAAAAATAGATGCATGGATTCAGCAGCAAGACAATCAAACGGATCTCCAAAGTTCCCAAGTAAAACATCAAGGAAAATAAAAAAAGTACAGTTAGAAGGTTAGCTAATCAACTGAACTCAACTGCACTCACCATGGGGATTAGCAAATCAACTGCACTCAACACACGACCAATGCTTATGTTGTTTATTTACAAGGACAAGAAAAAATATACTGTCCCCGAAAACCTCCTAACAATTTAGAACTCAAATTCACAATAACAATATTATGCCATAGAGAAAATGGAAAGAAGGGAAATTTTTGAATTTGAAAACAATCAAATCCAAAACCAAGATTTTATGATTCGGAATTTTCATTTCTCAATCAGCAAACAGAAATTAATAAATAAATAAATATCATGAGTCGTGGTAAAGAAAAAAAAAAGGTAGTATACCATGCCAGAATGACGATGGACAGAGTGGATTCTCCGATTGGAACCTGGCAACATCATCTTCGATGCTATGAGTTTCTCCACACCCTATCAACCCCAGAAAAGAAATATAAGAAACTCAAGAATACACAGATTCGAGCAGACAAAACCATAAAATTAGAAACAAAGAACGCAAGAAAGAAAAAGAAGACCCATTTCAAATGTTCGCTCACGCACCATAACGATCCCATCCTTGCACTTTATGCCAACAACAGTCCTGCAAGTAAATCAAACAATTTTTTCATTAAAAAAAAAGAACAAAATGAAAGAAAATGAGAAAATGGGGACGGAGAACAGACCCACTATTGTCGACAGCTTTGGCAGCGTATTCGATCTGGAAAACACGGCCGTCGGGAGAGAAGGTAGTGACTGAAAGATCATAACCTGTTCCTATGCTGCTCATTGTGCTGGTGTTAGCACTTTCGGAGTCTCTCCCCACCAAAACTTTATGCTCTCCAACTCCAACTCAGAAGGGGAATGCTTTCTTTCGTCGCAAGACACGACTTCCCCCCCTTCTCTGGGATCATGTAGGCGAGGCGAGACCCAGGGCCTCTTGTTGGGCCGGGCCACCCCGGCCTGGCCCCGCCCAGCTCGGCTCGGGCTGAACCATATTATTGGATGACTTGTTTTCTTTGGTAAAATATATTTTAATATGATTAAAAATTAAGAAAATAATATGTAAAATTATTTTTTAAAATTTAATGACTTGGTACATTTTTTTGTTCGCTTTGTTACTTTTCTTAATAACTCAACATGAAAAAGTGGATTACTTTATATTTTCTTTTTCTTTTCTTTCCTTTCCCTAACATTTTGCAAATTTCAAATAGAGCCTTCGGACGATAAGATTAGAACCTAGGATATTAAATAAAGTTCTAATACCATAATAGATTACCACTTTATCGAAAAATTTAAGGTATTAGATTGTGAGCCAACAATGTATATTGAGGTTTAACAATGTTATATGTCACAACCTTAATCATTACAAATCCTTGAAGGGTGGCGTAATTCTAGATACATGGACTTAACTTTCTCTCTCATGTGTAAGCCTATGATATTACCATCCTATAATAAAAAATATTTTCCTAAATTAAACTCTCTAGTTGTATTTGGGAATATGTGTTTAGATTTTAAATTTAGAATGTGAAATTAAACAAAATTTAATATAATTAATATTAAATTTTATCTAAATTTATATAAATCCAAATATAAACCCTAAAATCCAAACTTTCAAATAAAAATCAATATAAAGTTTTAGACTTACTTATACCTACTTTAGTGAATGACTCGTCCATATCTTGATATATTAAATGGGCATAACAAGTAACTGAAGACTACAATTGTCATGCCTCGAACCCACAGGTGGGTCCCAAGTGTAAATTTAAGTAACCTAACCTGTCTCTGTATCAATTTAACGTACATGATACAATACAAATAAGAGGATCCGACCCCGTGGGGTACACGGTTGCCCTATATACAACACATAACAATTCATTCCTCATCAGATACGCAGCAGAATACGGTCTTTTATACATAAACAAGATCATACCAGAGTCTATACAAATTAGGACATACATTCCCATAATACAAAACATACCATAGGTGTTTACAAAAACCATTCGACAACCTGGATACCAAAAACCCGTACCTAGTAGGTACTAGCAGTAGCTACGACACCCCTTGCTTTCGGACGTTAGGATGCTACTTACGGCTACCTGAAAGACCTGAAAACATTTGTATATATTCAGGGTGAGACACCTCTCAGTAAAAGAGAATACAGGTTATATCAGTGTGTGGCATACCAGTGTCATTTTGCATACTTCAAAACACTATACATATAATACAGTTTGAAACAATTCGTACAGTTTCATACAATTTCATATAGTTCCAGTATTTTCAGAAAACCATTCCAGTTCATACGATACCCAAAACATACATACATCCATACATACGATCAGTGTCGTCACACCAGTTTTGCAACTACACAAGGTCACCTCGTCTCACAACGATTACATTGCTACCTACGCAACTACGCTGCGACAATCAAGGCCCAATAGCGATTACATTGCTCCATTCGCAACTACACAAGGTCACCTAGTCTCACAACGATTACATTACTACACGTGCAACTACGAAGATTTACAACACAGGCCCAATAATGATTACATTGCTACATACACAACTACACAAGGTCACCTAGTCTCACCACGATTACATTGCCACATGCACAACTACGCTGCAACGACCTAGGCCCACAGTGAATCCATTGCTACATACGGTGTAGAACACAGCCCTCGGTGACCAGCCGGAACATACTGGTGATATTTCACACCTCGGATATAGAGCCGACCACTCTCGCCCACGGTAGTTAACCGATACATGGCTGTTTTACAAACTCCTTGAATCATTTTGGAACTCACGTTCCTATACATTTCAGCGTACGGTAATTAGCCGTCACATAGCTGTTTTATAAATACCTGGAACAATTTCATACAACCATACATACCACACTTATTTGGTTTATGGCAAATCATATCATTACAATTTCAAGTATACAATTTATGCAAATATGGATTACGGTCACCTCAATAATGCAGTTTTATCAAGATGAATGGTTTTCCAAACAAAGTAGAGATGATACCCGAAATCTCCAATTTTCCCGAAAACTATAACCCGAAAATCCCGCATTTTTACCTGATAGATTTCCCCAAATAAGTAGTCAAAACATACATACGATCGTAGCCTACAGGCTTACCGATCCTGATTTCGAAAATGGACTGATATAAACAGAATCCCCTTACCTTAACCCAAAATCCAACTACGAACTCTACGGTCTCCAAAACTACGAACTGAGACTTCAAAACCTACAAACCACAGTACAGTATATGCTTACAATCCGTATTACTACACATATACTGAATCAGAAATGAAAATCGAGCCTTACCTCGATTTTTAGCCTAAAACCTAAAATCCTCTGAAACAAGATTCTAATTCGCTAGAAACGTAGATAATCTTTCACTGATCCTCGCTGTAACTTTAGATTTGCAAATTAGGCGACGTACAGCAATGAAAACTATAGAGAGAGAGGGTGGGGAGAGTTATAGAGAGAGAGAGAGAGAGAGAGAGAGAGAGAGAGAGAGAGAGAGAGCTTTTGGGAGACTTAGCCCCAAAGCAATCCCAAAATATCCTTTTATAAGCTTTTGACCCGAGAAGATTCGTTGACGAATTGGGATCCTCGTCGACAAATTCTTCACAAGATTCGTCGACGAATCGATGGCCTCATTGACGAACCAAATATTTCAATTTTTCCTGAACCTCTCGGCATTCACTCGTCGACGAACTTCTGAATTTCGTCGACGAATTCTTCACTAGTTTCATCGACGAATTATGGCATCGTCGACGAAATCTGTACAAATTCCATTTTTACCTCTCTTTTACAAAATTAACCCACATGTCACGGTTCGGGTTCTTACAACAATAGTTTAAAGTAAAAAGTAAGAAAAGTTACTATAATAATGTGGACATTTAAAAATATATATTTTTTTAAAAAAATGTAATTGTTCAACATATTAAATATTCAATGTTAATACATGACATCTAGTTTGTTTACTTCCATGATTTACTAGTAAGAAGAGGAAGAAAAAGAAAACTAAAACATTTGAGATAGTGTAGTAACACATATTGTGATATGATAAATTTATGCAAGTTTGTAATTGATTATGTAACATTGGACTACAATTTCATTCAATACAATATTTGCTTTTGTATAAATTCAATATTATAAGTAGAATTAGTATGCACGAGAACAATGAAAACAATTTCTACCAGAGGCAATTAATAAGTAAGTTGTGATCGCAGACAAATTGGTTATAAGAAAAATAGTAAATACATTTAAAATATTTTTAAATTGGCATTTAGAAAGATACAACCCATCAGCAAATGAAATGGTGTCCACACATCGGTTTTGTGAATGATGTTTTCTAATATTAAGCACTAAACTCAATTCATTATCTTTAATGCTTGAGATATATATGTGTTTGTGTGTGAAATATTGAGTTTGATCTTCTGAACCAATTTAGATCTTATATTTGCAATCTATTCTCAGCTGCATTGATTTAAATTTCCCAATTGCAATGCATGGGTAAAACACCACAAAAAATAAATTAAAAAAATTAATGCACAAGCTAGGATAATTTTTTCTAGCTATTTGTATCGGCATTATTGCACACTTCTTTATAAGTTAGTATAAAATATTTACATTATATATTGATTTATTTTGCTTGTGTATACACAGTCAATCCAAGTTACATATGTTGGATTTTAGCTTTCTTTCTTAGGCCTTTGATGTTTTTCTTAGGTTTGATGTAGTTGGTGTCTCCTTCTTTTTTATGAGGATTGTCCCACATTATGGGGGAGTTTTTGAAACTCTTAATATGTGGGAGCACTCTTTGGGCCTTTTAGCTGTTTTAGCCCTTGGACTCGTCGACGCATGCACAAGGCAAGGCACATCCTATTCATTTTGAGCAAGATAGTTTAAAAAATGTTTAATCAGGCACAATGCATTCGTAAATCATGCCTAGAGGGGCTCCCCATTTATGTGAGCATGGGTGCAACACACTTCTACCATATTACTTTTTTAACTTCATCTTTCAATTTTTAATTATTTTTAGGCACACTTTTTTTCTCTCCATTGTTATTTTATCATTGGTTGTCTCATCTTTGCTCTTTTCTTGGCGTATACTTTTCTTCTTTTAGCCGACATCTCTTTTTTGTGTTTTCTTGTGTTTTTCTCTTTGGGTTAAAAGTCAAAGTTGTTCCTAGCTCCTCTACTAGCGAGTGAATACCATTGTTGTTAGGGTTATCGTATTTTATGGTAGACAGGCTACTGAGTCCTCTACACTACTTTGGTTGCAAAAAATATGTTGATAAGTTCTTATTATGTTTTTATTTTTTGCATTCTATTTTGCTAGAATTTTCAATAATCTTAGGGTAGAAATTTATTTTTCTAGATATCATAGATGCTATACTACTCACTAACAAAAGCTTTCTTACACATAAAAATTAAGGCTTTTAATGGCACGCACTATCATCGTTGGCTAGAAACGGTGTTCTCTACCCTAGACCTTCTAGGAATGACTTTTGCTTTGTCTAGTCCCAAACCAATGGAAAGGTTAGATAATTTTGGGAAATTTAAAACTATGCAAGCATGCAAATAACATATTTTTCATTCACTACTCACATAAAGAAGCAAGTGAGACATAGGAGTCTTTGAACAAAAAAAATTAAGATTGGGGATCTTGGGGCATAGAAATTTGCTATAGGGATTTTCTTACATTTTTGGGTGACTAATAAAGGATGTGTTGTTGAAAAACATGGATACCACCCTCCCTTATGCTTTTGTGGCTAGGTGTCGTGTTGAGAAACTTAACAAACAATGTTCACATGATTCGGCCCTTTGCATACGTCAACACCTTGAGAAACACTAAAGAATTCCAAATCCACTATATGTACTCCTCAAGGATGGAAACGCCCTTACACCACCAAGGGTTTAGGGTTTAGGGTTTAGGATTAGAAGAGGAATGGCAACCTTGGTAAACCAATAAAGTGCATACATAGTTAAAGCAAATGTTATTGTTGTAATTATTTCTCAAGTAAACATAGTTGGAAACATGAAGGGTTGAGAAGTAAACTCTAGTGATACCAGACACATATGTGATAATAGAAGTGTCTTCACTTCTTAAACATTGTAAAGGAAGCGAAAGAATTTCTTAGGCGATTCGAAGCCTATATACTAGTAAAGGGGAAATTTATTCTCAAACTCACATCTATAAAAGTCTAATCTTTCTCTTAGGTGCTTTGAGTCCCTAATATTAGAGTAGATCTTGTGTTTGTCTCACTATTAGTGAAGGTTGAGGAGAAAGTCCCACTTGAGTATGATAACCTTGTACTCACAAAAAATAATGTGTTTGTGGATATTTAGTCATATTCTTTTCATCCTAAATGTATTTGAAGTTATTAATGATAATGTATATTCTTCTATTGCTTACTTGATTGATGTGTTAATTTGTGGTGCAGTATAGGTCCTCTTAGTGTATCTTACCAAAATAAAATGAGTGAAGCAAGCAAGCTTGATTTCCTTTTTTGACTTGACTTTGCATAAATGTGGAATTTGTGCTAAAGTGTATATGAGTAAGAAGACATATAAATCAATAAATAGAGAAAATAAACTATTGAGACCTCTTATTATTTCCTTTTTATATTTGTGCATAGCCAAAGGAAGGAAACTAGATGTTGCTCTATACTTACTAGCCCTAACTAATGGGTCCATTGCCCTATCTTCAGTTTTCACTATGATGTTAGTTCAAGTTCACAATAAATTTGTTTTTCTTTATTTTTTTGGGTTGTAGGTTTAGGTTCTCAAGGGACTCAAGATGTGGAGTGCTTATACAAAAGCCTTCCTTGGCCATGGTTTTACCAAAGTCTCTACAAGAACAAGGAACAACATTAAGCCCCACTTTGGGTATACTTAAAAAAAAGTGTTTATAACACTTATCATTTAAAATAAGTACTTTTACCAAAAAAAAAAGAAAAAAAGAAAAAAAAGGTGACATTTGGCTTGTACTACAATAACATTCATTATAAAAAGTACTTTTCCAAAGTCACTTTTTTAAAAACTATTTAAGTAAATTTTGAGAAACAATTTAAAATAACTTTTAGACTACTTATAAGTGATACAGTTTATAAGTGAGGTCAACTTTGTAAATATAAGAAAATTAAACAGTATTACACAAACTTAGGGTCTTTCTATATGATCAAAAATCCAACAAATATTCAAACAATTAAACACAAACATTCAAGTGCTGATATTTAAATTGCGTAAATTAAAAGCAGGCACAAAAAATGTTATTGGGGTTCGGCCAATACTACCTAAGTCCCCACCTCAGCTCGCAAGCCTGAGAATTTCCACTATTACTCATCTAACGGGTGGAGCGGCACTATATACAACACTATGTCAAATTACTAGGGCTGACCTCAACATTTACAACCTCTCCTTAAAGGGACGGAGAAGACCTACCTCAGGCCACGCCTAAATTACAACTGATCAATGCAAATTTTGCATACAATGAAAGGTGCTTCTAGCACAAGTAGATTTGTGCAATATTGTGATCCAAATATGCCCTCAAATATAATAGGAATATATGCTCAAGTGAGATAATTTCTAACAAGATTTCAACTCTCCAAAGATGTATATAAACGTGTGTATACATGAGAGTGACTACCTTCGATTTGGAAAGATTATAATCAGTATATAATATCAAAGGAACTTTGAATCTCAAGGTAAGAATCTCAACAATAATATTTTTTAAATATTAAGCACAATTGAGATTTAGGGATCAAGCTTGCTCAAAAATAATTTATCTAATAGTGCAAGCAAGCTTTCGAATCTGAAAATGAAGATGTCAAGACTTAAAAGCTAATAAGAGTTCTCAAATAATATTTATCAATCAAATATATTGAGAAAAACCCTAACTTTACTCTCCAAGAAAAATATCAAACAATGCAAGACAATGAGAGTAAAAAACTTCAAGAGCAATATATGCAAGCTCACACAAGTGAGAATCAAACTCACTTCAACTTGCAATTAGTTGTAAGAAAGGGGCACAAGAAAAAATATAACTCTCTATTTTGAAAAAGATTTAGCAATAATAAAATGAGAGAGCATTAAAATTTTGGCTTTGAAATATGAAGTATAAGCAATATGGGCTCAAGAAAAATCAGAGAGGATTTTTGCTAATTATATTGCTAATCCCTATTAATCTCTCCAAATGAATAGGTGTATATAGATATTCAATGAATTATAACCGTTGTGGGACACAAAAGTCATTTTAGAAAAGTTTAATGGAGGTTAATTAAAATTAACCTCGTTTATCGCAGTTAAAAAACTTTAACTCGAGAGGTTCGATTGACTGACCCTCAGTGACGGTCAACTGAATAGAACAAACTTTGTTGTGGGAAATGGTCGATTGGCCGAACAGAGGCGATTTCTCAAAAGTTCGAGGTTTGGTCGCCTGGTGAACTGTTCGGTCTATCAAACCTCATAATTTAGTCACTCGAGCATATTTTGAACTAAACGTTCAGTCGCTCGTGGATAGTGAAAAAGTAGCTTTTAAACATTTGGTCGACCGGGGATAGTTAGTTCAATTTAAGTTCGGTCGGCCGAGTAAAGTTAAAAGTTGACCTCCTAGCCGTTCAGTCGTCCGAGGCATTTATAGCGCTAATGGTTCAGTCGACCAAGCTCTCTTGAAAACTTTTCTTCTTCTTTTGACCTTATATGATTTAATCCCTATTTGTATGTATTTGTAATTTTGACTTAAGGGACTTAGTCATGATGTGTCCTATGGACAATTATGGCCTTGAGAGTTAAACCCAAAAATTCGATGTTGATCGACTGAAGGTGATCTTTAAGGTCAATTTATGGTCTTAAGCATATAATTATATCATGCATGATGCAGTTATTACAAACCATAATAAATTACAAACCAAAGGATAATAAATGCATTTACAAATAAAGATGAACATGTTTTCTTCTTTACTCTTCATATTTCCATGGAATATGCCAAGGAGTATGTGCTCTTCAAGTTCCTTCTAACTTCCATTCTCTTTATCACTTGTGCATGTTAAGATATAGACTTATTCAAACACTAGATGCTCACGTGAGAAACATGTGCTTTGTCAGCATCAAAATAGGGATCAGACTCAAAAAATCAACAGAAGGGGCATCAGAATTTAGTTTAAAGATTGAATAAGTACAATACCATAGGTAAGTTTTCCTTTTTTGTCATTATTTGTGTTATATTCAATATTTATTCAAAATAGGAATAAAAAAAACACTTTGAAGCCCATCATATCCGATCTGTTGACCTGATTCGTTGACCTGACCCGTGGGTTGACCAATTGACTTGACTCAAGACCTAGGTCCACCTAGACTTGGGTCCATTAACCTAGTCCATTCTTTTAACCTAGGGCTCATTTTTTAAACCAAAAAAAAAAAAAAAACAAGACCCATTTTTTTTAATAAAACTAGGGCCCAAAAATTTTTTATCCACATTTTTTTATTAAGCCTTGGGCCCATTTTAAAAATTAAACTTGTTTTAAAACCAAGGCCTAGGCCTAAACCTTTTTTTAAAATCTACGTTTTTTAAATAATGGGGCTTCAGCCCATTTTCAAAATCAAACTATTTCTAAAACCAATGGGCCAAGCCCAATTTTCAAAATCCAAAGCCCAATTCCAATTTTAAAATAAAGGGTCCTAGACCCAATTTTTAAACCCAAGGTCCTAGGCCCAATTTTTAAACCAAAGGACACTGGGCCAAATTTTTAAAACCCAATCTAGTGAGTTGACTCACTCACTGAGTCAACCTGAGCCCCACTCGGTGAGTTAACTCACCCCTAGGTCAACTAGGACCCTATTCAGTGGGTTACTCCACTCCCATGCCAAGTAGAGTCCAGATGAGTTGACTCACCCCAGAATCAAACCAGACCCAATGCAAATCCAAATCCCAAATATGAACACAAATCAAAGAGATTCATTTGAATCTTGCAAATAAAAAAAAAAAAAATTTGGGGAGTGGGGGGACTTATCTTTCACAGAGGCATTCAAATCTTCCCAACCCCCAGTTTTTGAACCTACAATAGCAAAAAAAAATTAAAAAAAAACAAAAAAACAAAACAAAATAAAAAAAGATAAAAGAAAGCAGAAGGAAAAAAAAAACAAATAAGAAAAGAGAAGGAAATAGAAGAGAGAAGAAAAGGAGAGGAGAGAGAAGGGAGAGAGAAAATAGGAGAAGGAGATGAGAGAGAGATAGAAGAGAAGAGAGAGAGAGAGAGTAGAGAAAAAACATTTGGGAGAAATGGAAGAGAGAGAGAAAAAAATATTTTTATATGGGGGGTTGGTGGGTGGGTCATGTGTCACCTCCGCATGGTGACACGTGACATGTTATGGTCCATATTTTAAAAGTGTGACGTAACTTTATCTCAATAGTCCAATTTTTGTTTCTTTGGATGGTCTATATTGTGCCACATCAACAATCCCAATCAACTTTCTCGAGCCATTCATAGATTACAATGTGGCAGTGTGACATCATGCAGAATTAAAAATAAAATAAAATAAAGTAAAAGTGTCACATGTCACCACTCTAAGTTGACATATCGCCCCCACTTCTTGAATTGGTTGACCAGTTCAGGCCGATCAAACCGGCATGTTTCCTAAACCATTTTTTATTTAATTTTTTTATTTTAAAAATAATAAAAAATTCTTAAAAATAGGAAAATTATTGAAAAAATTCAAAAAAAAATTGTGGAAAAATTAGGAAAATTATTTTTAAGGTCAGAAAAATATTAAAAAATTGTTTCTAGGTTGTTTTAAGTTAGCAAAATTGATGAAAAGTCCTTAAAAATCCAAAAAAAAAGAAGAAAAATGTTGAAAATTTTCAAAAAATTTCTAGAAATATTTTGAAAATTTTGGGGATTTTTTAATGATTCTTTTAATTATAATTTGGTATTTTCCCCAACTTTTGCCTACGTGCATCCCTATGATTTGAAAAAGGGCAATAAGACATTTTTAGACCTAACTTCTATTGGTTCAAAAGGAGGTTTATTTAAAAAGATCCCCTCGTTTAAAGGTCTTATTAGACATTCCTAAATCACACTGTGATTTTTTAATCTCATGTTGATTTTGTTTGTTTATTTATTTATTTTAAAATGAGCTAATTAAAAGTTATTAAATTCAATTTGAGCATAATTCATAATTAATTAGGTACCGTTCATTGAATGAGTGTGTAGGGGGTGCGAATACCTTCCCCTCGCATAACTGAACTCCTGATCCTGATTTCTAGTAAAAGCATACCGAGACTACTGGTTATTTTACCTAGGTTTAGTCTAGTTATCAATCAAATGTGTAGTAATTAGGTGTTCTAATCACACCTAGGTAAATAATAGGTTAGTGGCGATTCCATCGAATTTCAATATTATTATTTCCTCGCCTTCCCGGGGCCCTTCATCGTGACGTTGCGACAAAGGCCATTAAAAGCCTCTTGTTCTACTTTTATATATTAGTAATGTTACTTACTCACTAAACATAACACTTTTTCTTATCCACTGTTTTAAATAATTGTACTATGTACATAGTTTAATGCCCATAAATCAATAGTTATATATATATATGATACAATTATTTGAAGTTAAAAAGTGTAATGTTTGATGGGTGAGTATAGTATTTGAGTTATATTTAGATATAAATATAACAAGGGTTGGTGGGGACAACCCCCAAGCTCTCCTTCAAAATATTTCTTTTGAATGGAGGAAGTAAACTTTCATATGCTCCCCCCTGTCTGCCCTTGGCGCATTAAAATTCTTCCCAGAGCCCTCCTTAGTACTCACTAGGGATCCTATAGTTTTCAAATTTTAAATCCAAACACCCTATGATAAAAATGTTTGTTTCATGTTTGTTTTTTATATCCTAGAGAGATTAATTCTCTAATACATTACATAGCAAATTGTGCACCTTTTGATAGAGAGTTCATTTGGGAACCCCCTTTGGTCTATTGATATGTAATGACAGGCATGTCCTCTATGGGGTAGTTTGAAATAAGATTGATGCTTTCTTGCTTCAAAAAAAAAATTCCCAAATTTAGAACAGTAAAAAAAAAAGCTCCAACCTACACAATTAGTTAAAAGGAACCAAAATAATTAAAATTGTAGAAGAGTGAAAATTAAAAGATATTATTGTGGCAAAAATTGTTGTTTTAAAATGGTAAATATTGTTTTGTGATATTGTAAAATATTCACTTATTTTGTACCTTGATCTTTTGGATAATTTTTGTAGAGGAATAACTTTTATTCTTATATTTGGGTTGGATTTTATTATCGCCACACTTCTATTTTAAATAAAAGTTTTGGGTATTCTAATTCTTTATTTTCCTATTATGACTTTTTTTTTGGGTTGGGGGACTGTAGCTTTCCCTGCTTGCAAATTTATTTATAAAAGTTCAAAAGTAGTTCCACAAATCATTTTAAGTGGATATGAGTAGGTTGTAAGGTTTTCTGATGATAGGAGGTCTTGAGAATCATGCACGAATGTCTATCCTAAATTATTGGAAAGTGACTATAGAGCTGATCACATCCTTCCTTAGTTTAGTACCACTTAGGAGGGTTTGAATAGTTGCCTACATTGGAGTTCAAAGTAAGCAAAGTAAAAGAGAAATGTTTCAATCTAGGACTCTAGCGATAATTCTTCTTCATATGTTTTAAATAGTTGGTAATGTTTTTCTTTTCAACTTTTTTTAGCTGTTATTGGAATGTATTTATTCATGATTATAATTAACAAAACCTCTCTTTCTTTTGAAAAAGAATTCTTTCATGTTAATAGGGTAGATAATTTAGTTAAATTTTAATGAAAAATATAATAAGTATAAACATCTAAGTGTCTATTTGGCTCGATGATTTTGTTTGAGGCAAGGAAAAGAAAAAAAAAAGGAAGAAATTTATATACATAGTTAGACCAAGATTCAATAACTCTAATCTTATGTTTGGACAGAATTTGGATTAGGAGATATATTGAAGTTGAATAAGATGTAGTAATAATCCTTAATTCAAATTTAAGATTTATGTTTCCAAACAAGTCTCCAACTTTTTTAATAAGTTGCTGTTTCCCCATATATATTAATTAAACTGAAGAATTTCGGGGCCTGTTCCTAACATATTCAGAACTGAAGACTAAGACCAGGTAGTCTTTGCAGTATTTGACGGGTGAGAGAGAGAGAGAGAGGGAGGTGAGAGCAAGTCTTCACCAATTTTACTACAGAGAGAGGACTTTTCAAGCCCGACGCCGAGTTATGGCTTTTGATTTCTGCCTTGGAGTATTGACTGGGGCAATTCTGGCTACTACATGACTCCGAATATCCTCACCTAAATTAAACCCAAAGCACCGACGCACACTGCAGCCGTTGCCCCTCTATATGCATAATAACACAAATGGGCAGCTGAATGAATTTATAAATATACACTAAAATATATACCTTTATTGATCGAGTATCAAGGGCTGTGTCTTCATGGCTATATCGTTCTTTCCAGCAACAATACGTATTAATTGCTACAGGCCTCCTATGGCCGCTATGTTCATCTTGCTTCTTGGACTCTCCATGCTTAGCTCCCAAATGAAAGGTCTCTCTCTCTCTCTCTCTCTCTCTCTCTCATATATGTATACATGAGGTAATCCCACATGCAAGCATTCTTTTATCTTACATTTATAGGGGATCCCAATCAAAATCGGCCTCCACTTAATTTCTTTATTCAGAACTAGTTAATCATTAACTAGCTTGTTTCCAGGATCTCGCTACTAAAAAATGACAAAAAAAAAAAAATAATAATAATAATAATTCTTCCTGCATAATCATAAACTTGTTTTTTTCTTCTTCCCCCTTCTTGATGAACTCAAGAAATTAATAAATTAACATGCATGCATGCATAGATCAATAATTAGTTAATACCCACACAGGGGCACAATCCATCGGAGTATGCTACGGAAGAAAGGCTGATAAGCTACCGCCGGCGTCAGAAGTTATAGATCTCTACAAATCCAACGGCATCGCCCAAATGCGAATCTATGATCCAGATCAATTCGTCCTTCAAGCCCTTAAAGGATCCAACATAGACCTCATCCTAGATGTCCCCAAAGACAAACTCCAATCCTTCGCTTCAAACCCTTCGGCCGCAGCCGACTGGGTCCAAACCAACGTCAAGAGCTTGTCTCCCGATGTCAAATTTAAGTACATCGCCGTCGGCAACGAGATCAAGCCCAGCGACGCCGAGTCCAAAGACGTTCTCCTCGCCATGCAAAATGTCCAAGCCGCCATAGCTTCCGCCGGCCTCCAAGACCAGATCAAAGTCTCCACCGCCATAGAGTTTGGCCTCCTCGGCACCTCCTACCCGCCCTCTGACGGATCCTTTAGGGACGACGCAAAACCCTACATAAACCCTATTATAAACTTTCTCGCCAGCAATGGTTCCCCGCTTCTGGCCAATGTCTACCCCTATTTTAGTTTCATCGGTGATCCCCAAAATATCCAACTTCAGTACGCCTTGTTCACCGCCCCCGGCGTCGTCGTCCATGACCCGCACAGCAACCTCGACTACCAGAACCTCTTTGATGCCCTAATGGATGCTCTATACTCTGCTCTCGAGAAGTCCAACGGCGCGAACGTGGAAATTGTTGTGTCGGAGAGCGGGTGGCCGTCGGCCGGCGAGGCGGCGGCTACGACGGAGAATGCAGGGACTTATTACAAGAACTTGATTGATCATGTTAAGGGATCAGGCGGAACCCCAAAGAAGCCTGGACGAGCAATACAGACTTATTTGTTTGCCATGTTTGATGAGAATAGGAAGCCGGGTGCTCCCACGGAGCAGCACTTTGGTCTTTTCTCGCCTGACAAACAACCCAAGTACCAAATTAGCTTTAATTAAATACGTATTTATCATATGCGGATCTTGTGAGAGAGTGGCTAGCTTCTGGCCCTGCTAGCTATATGTATCTCACTGTAATAAAGGCTTGTTCATGGGAAAAGCTATTTATGCTATAATATTATGTTGGAATAAGATTTTCTAAGTGATATGATTGAAAGATGGAAGCACATGCATGAACAAATTCTTCAATATTATTGTTTTCATTCTTCCCCACAACCACAACATGAAAGTGCTTGAAAGACGAACAAATTGAAGATGAACAAAATTAAATTAGAAAATGATACGTGACATTCTACGAACAGATGTGTCTGTAGTGATCTCTGGTTAATTAGAAGAGCATGGCCAGTTAGTATTCCAAAATTATAATGGTGAGAATAGCAACTATAATATTGTTTGAACAACATTAACAAGTACCAGCCTCAATGTCCCAATCCATATATATATATATATATATATATATATATATATATATATATATATTATTGGATGCTTTCATTGGGTTTGAAAGACAAACTATATATGATGTAGTTCATTTAATCTTGAAATTTAAAACAAAGAAATCCAAGATACTTCAATTCATTTGTCTTGACTCAACTTGAAGGAGGTTTATGTAATTTATGTCCTATTTTTTTAATTACATTTGGAAAAAGCTACAATGATTTCATTTTTAAGAAAAGTTGTTTTTAGAATTAAATTAAGTATTTATATTTTAAGAATATTGTTTTAGTAGCAAAATTTTGTAATTTCTATTTTTAATAGTGTTGGCACTCTATTTTGTCTGAGTATCAATTCACCAAAAACACGAGACACACCTGGATCCATCATTATTTATTTATTTATTATTTTTTTAAAATAATGTCAATAAAAATTCAAAAAAAATTATGAAATCAAAAATTGAAAAAAAAATTATATAAATTCAAGAGATCCTAAAAAAGGCCTTAAACGTCATTTTCGTCCGAGCCTGAGAATTAAGGCCTAATGGGCCCATCAATTTTTTAAAATGGGCTCCAATTGTATTTTGATTTTTGAAATCCGGCCCAAATTCCATTCTTATAGCCCATTTTATACCCAAATTAGCCCATTTCACTTTTGCAAAGCCCGCACTCACCCTTAACCTTGCTTGGCTCACTCTCCCATTTTCCCCCACAAATCACAGGTGCAATGGTTGCCCAAGATGGCGGTTGCATTTTTCACCTCATCCTTTAATTCATTTAATTCCAATTTGACATAGCAATGCACCCTCCTGAGTTTTTTTTCTTTTTTTCTTGGATTTAATTTTAATTTAATTAAAAATATTTAAGAAAATTTCGGGTGGAACTTTATTTCCACAATTGATATGCTCATAAAAACGCTGGATCATCCAGCGTTTTTTAAAGAAAAGACGCTGGACCATCCAACCGAGTGGGATCAATTTTGAGATGTCTGTGACATTAAGCTGGACGTACCGGAATTGACGATAACAAAAAATTCGGCGTTTTTTAATAAAAGACGTTGAATGGTCTGGTGCCTTTTTCTTTAAAAAAGTCCTGGATCATCCAACGTTTTTATGGACGCATCAATTGTGAAAATAAAGTTTCACCCGAACTTTTATTAAATATTTTAAATTAAATTAAAATTAAATTCCAAAATACTCAGCACCCTCCTACCCCCCCTTTGTAACTCTCCAATGTTCATCATAGTTACCTATCTCTTTTATCTTGTGTTAAGGAGAACAGCAAAAGATTAGACCAGGGGTGTTGTACGCTGTACTTGAGACTTCTTTTCCCCCATCAACCCACTTCTCCATGGAGTTTGCACATAAAACAGAGAAGGTCATGCCCGTGCAGGGGAGGAGAAGCGACTCAATAGCTTGAGAGGACTCTGCAAAAATCATGGGAGAGACCTTTTATATTTTATTTTTCTCTTTGTCTTGATAATTGGGGACTCCTGCCACCATCGTGTCACTTTGTGTGTTAACACTTTGGATTCTATGGTGAGGCACCGAATGTGGGGGGTGAATGTCGTCCCCCTATTAACGCACTCCTAGTAATTTATCGGGGTAAACTCTCAAAGGGGAATCAAACTCATGACCTTAGAATCACCAAAGTCACAAGTCACCCTTACCACTTGAGCCAACTTGGCTGGGCTTGGGCGAGACCCTCTTTTTTTTTTTTTCTTTTCTGCAACACTTGTGAGGGGACCCTACCGAATTTTAGAGAGATTTTGTAGAATTTGATGTTCAAATTACTATGGATCTGCTTGGTATGATTGTTGTTTTCTATTTTATATTTTCTATTTTCGTTTCTCTACAGTGAAAAAATAGACTATAAAAATGCATTGTTTCCTATGGTCAATTTCGACTGTGTGTCGAAAAATTGAAAATCAAATTTTATGATTTTCAATTATTTTGGCGACTTGTTATCAGAACTTTTAATATCCAGAAATATATTTTTTTGGATTAAATTGTACATTTTATACACTATTAAATTAAAATCAAATTTAAATAATCATATGAATTTAAATATAATTAAAAGAAAAATTTACATAAATTTTAAATAATAATAACAAAGCCAATTACAAAATACTTTTACTGTTTTTAATTGGCATGTCCAATAAAATTTTTATTCTAAAGTGAAATTTGAAAGTAGAACAATTAAGTAAAATAATAACAATAAATTTTATTTTTATTATAGTAATTTTTTAATGTGTATTGTTTGTAATTTTATTATTTTAATCAAACTTTTTTAATAATATTTTGATTTAAAAATAAAAATGAACATTTTTTAATTATTTTTTAAATTTGCATTAATTTTATAAATGTTAATCAAATAGATTGCTCCGGTTTTTTAGTTTTTGTTTTCGATCTTTTATTTTCATTTCTAGATTTCGTTTTTCTAATTTTTGACAATAATACCAAATAATCTATATGATTTTCTACATGGATGTAAGTGTGGGTCTTCTTCACCGTATGCATTTTATCATGCTCCTGGCCATGTTAAGGATCGTGCGATTCTTCCTCTTAGCTACACCATTCAACTGGGGAGTATAGGTTGGTGTGAATTATTTTTGAATCCTTGTTGCCTAAGGAATTTTAGGAAAGTTTCGTCCTTGTACTCTCCTCCTTGGTCTGATCGGAGTGACTTGGTGCGATAACTACTCTGTTTCTCCACAAAAGCTTTGAACTCTTTTAATTTGTCGAACACCTCTAACTTCCTTTTTAGGAAGTAGACCCAAGTCTTCCTATTATAATCATCAATGAAGGTGAGAAAGCATCGGTTCTGTCTATTTGAAAATGGCCTCAATGGACCACACTTATCTGTGTGAACTAGCTAGAGCGGCATGGTAGATCTCCGGTCGGCTTGCTTTCCAAAGTTGTTTCTATGTTGCTTGCTCAAAACACAATTTTCATATATAACATTTGGGTGGTGGATGTTGGGTAAGCCTTTCACCATCTTCTTGCTTCCCAACTATTTCAAACTTTCAAAATCCAGATGTTCGTACCTGACATGTCAGAGCCAGTCTTTGATGATAGCGCTCAAACACCTTGGCGTATCATGTTGAATAACAAGAAGAAACATTCGATTCTTTGTCATTTGTACTCGAGTAATGAGCATACCTCGAGCATCTGTTATCACCATCTTCTTATCTTTAAGGCTAATTCGGTAGCCTTTCTCCACAAGTTGTTCGAGACTAAGAATATTAGTCTTTATAGCTGGCACATAGTACACGTTGGAGATAAAAGTATGGTCTTCATCCTTCCTCTTAATTAGGACATTTCCCCTTCCTCGAACTGAAACTTTAGAGAGAACACCAAATAATATCTCGCCCTGAACTTTCTCATCAAGTTCACTAAATAGGTTCTTTCTACTAGTCATGTGATTACTGGCTCTAGAGTCAAGGTACTAAACATTTTGGTCCCGGTAGATTGAACTGTGTGCCATCAGCATCAATGATTCTCCTTCTACTTTCTCCTTTTCTGCAAAGTTAGCATTTTCATTTTCTTCGTGATTTTGGGGATTACCTCTGCACTCATTGTTGTAGTATCCGTACTTGTGGCAGTTGTAGCACTGAACGTTTCTCTTGTCTACGTTTGGGCGGTTATTGTATCCCTCTCTTCTTCCTTGTCCTCTGCCTCGTGGGACATAGTTTTGTTGATTGTGTCTATCTCTAGTGGGACTTCTTCCGCCTCTGCCACCTCTAGATTCAAAATTTCCATAATTCTTTTCACAAGATCCTCGACCTCGTCCTCTTCCTCGCTGTGACGTCCCCCCTTTGTCTTATCTATCTGTAATGAGGGACAACTTCGTTTGGAGAGCTTGCTCCAATGCTTTATCATCACTCCTTCTGTTAACTTTCTACTCATGGGCTTGGAGTGATCCCACAAGTTCTTTTACGGACATGGTTTCAAGATCTTTTGTTTCTTCCATGGTCATAGCTATATAATCATATTTTCGATCCAAAGATCGCCAAATTTTCTTGCAAATTCTCTTGTCGTTGAGAGTCTCTCCATTTCTTCTCAATTGATTTAATACTCCCATAACATGTGCACGTGTATAGTAATCAGCAATAGATTCAGTAGATTTCATTCTTAAAGATTAGAAATCACCTCGCAATGTTTCAAGACTAATCTTCTTCACTTTGTCTGCACCTTTGTGTGTTCGATGGAGAGAATCCCAAACTTCTTTGAATGTCTTGGCTGAGGCGATGATTTCGAACGTGGCCTCATCAAGGCCTTGGTAGATTATGGACGTGCTATGTAGTCCTTCTTTTGATCGGTTTGCAAGATTGTTCTTTGATCCTCAAACATAGTTGTTTTATCTTCCTTTGATGGGGCTTCTCTGTATCCATCTTCAACGATGTCCATGATATCCTGAACACCTAGAAGGGCTCTCGTCTGAATAGACCAGTTGTCATAATTCTCCCGTGTCAACTTTAGAATGACCACTTGGGTAGCACCGTTTGCCATTGGGTTTAATATATCAATTATAGAGTGATAGAGATTGATTTTGGCAAATCTGTTGCCACTAGTGTATTCAGAAGATAAAAAAAACCTTAGGAATCAGTTTTGGATTGCAAAGAACAAGTTTAAAAATCACTAAATCGGCCAAAAAAAATTTTGAACTGATTTTTTTTAAAAACGATTTAACTTAACAAATAATAACAACATTAGTTATTACCGTTGAGACACGTGGCGAATTCTGCACTTGCCGCGTGTCGGCAACTGGACGCGAGTCAGTAGCTGGGTCAAGTCGGATCGTGCTCGCGGATCGGGTGTCCGAGTCAGATCTCTCCAACCGGGTGAGAAAGACGCATGCGACCGCGTGGAGCACATGACGTCAGTGGTCAGTGTCCTCGCTGGCGTGTGTGGAGGACGCTATTTCGTCTTTGGGCGCATGAAAGCACGTGTGGGTGCTCCCGGACTCCGTTTGAAGCACGATTTTCACCTTTGGAATCGTCTCAATGCGAATTTAACAATAGTATGCTCAATTTTGGATTTTAAGGAACTTCAAATCTAGGGAAAAAATTGAATTTCCCTTTATTCACTCTAATGGGTGGAGGGGATTCATTCAATCCCTGGTTGTGATTGAAACTTAGTGAAGAATTGCACTTAATTGCAAAACAATTAATTTCAATCTGAAAAAAAAATATAGAGACAAATTCACGATATAAATTTTGAAAAGGGAAATTAGGTATTTTAGACCTCACTTGTATTAGCTCTAAGGGTATCTAACAAGATCCCCTCGTTTGGAGATCTTTTTAGACATTCCCAATTAATTCGCACAGAGATTTTTAATCTCCTTTTAATTTTGTCAATTTATTTATTTATTTATTTTAAAAGGAGTTAATTAAAGGTTATCAATTTCAATTTGGGGATAATTCATAATAAATTAGGTACCGTTCGTCAAACGGGTGTGTAGGAGGTTGCGAATACCGTCCACCCACATAATTGAACTCTCAATCCTAACTCTTGTAAAAGTAGACCGAGACTACTGGTTCTTTGGCCTAACTTTAGTCTAGTGACCAATCAAATGAGTAGTAATTAAGTGTTCTAACCGCACTTAGGTAAATAATAGGTTAATGGCGACTCCATCGAATTTTAAATATTATTATTACTTGTCATCCGGGACCCTTTTTCGAGACATTGAGACATAACCATAACAAAACAAATTAATATGAGTAGTGTTATGCATTGCAGGCATGGACATGGGCCATAACATTAAGCATTTTCCAACTAGGGACATAGGAATTAGCTTTTAATTTCATTAGAAACCCACGCAATGCTCTATTACATTAATGCTCTATTACATTAGAATAGAGCTCCAATTATTTTGAAATTTATTAAATATGTTAGGTGTGTGTACACTAAATCTATATGATTTTGCCATGTATATATATTTTAACTAAATTAAATAGTTTTTTTATGCATGATAAAATCATATTAAATTCAGTATATACATTCAGTGTACCTAATATTTTCTTGATTAATCCTTTACTGATTTATTGAGAATCCTACTTGTTAGTTTATTTTATATTGAAAAAAATAAAGTAGAGAATAGATTTTGGAGGTCATAGAGAGCCACTCACTACAAAAAATCAGGGTGTTAGTGTCGAATTTATGATTATTAGTGACGGTTTCAAAATAGTTGTTATATGTGCCGTTACTACTAACTTTTAGTGATGAATATAACTTTCGTCACTAATAACGGAATATTAGTGACGGATTATATCCGTCACTAAAACCCTAACACCGTCACTATACAACTCAACTCAAATTCGTCACTAATAGTAGGGGTATTGGTGACGAAAAAAGAAATTCTTCACTACTAGAAGAGTATTAGTGACAAATTAGAAATTCATCACTACTAGTTGAGTATTAGTGACGACTTTGAAATTTGTCACTACTAGTATGGTATTACTGCCGAATTAAAAATTCGTTACTAATAGAAGCGGTAATAGTGACGAATTAAAAATTCGTCACTACTAGTATTGTATTATTGACGAATCCGAAATTCAATACCAAAAGTAAGTTATTTGTGAAGGATTCAAATTCGTCACTAATAGTAAGGTATTAGTGACGAATTTGAATCATTCACTAATAATTAGAAAAAAAAAACCTTTTAATACTAATTTTTTTTAATCATGAATTCTTATATTAAAATCTATAATTACATTTTCAAATACATATACTGAAACCATTCAAAATTTCATACAAATTCAATTAAAATGAAGAAATAACATATGTTCAGGTAACAAAAATTATTTTAAAATATTCAAAATTCAAATACAAATACTAGTACAAATTCAAATTAAAATACAAAAACTTCATTTGTTCAAATAACAATTAAAACTATAAGCGACAACGTTGTCTGATATATTCTAATGAGACATTGAACAATAACACAAAAAACAAAGTTCAGATAAACAAACAAATTCATCTGTAAATCTTTTGAGAGTCCAATGCCTGAAATGAGATATGGGATTGAGAAAAATGAGAACGATCTCTAGGCAACAAAACTTTATTCAGCACTTGCTCCCTTTCCCTTCTTTCCCTTCTTCCTCTGGATTTTCTTCATGTAGAATTCCAGCTCTTTCCACTCCAAAATATATCTGTAAAACCATTTAACCAATGCATTTAGCCGAGATGCTCAACATAAAAGAAAAATCAAAACAAATACGGTAATATTCAGTAGTATAAATTGATGTTTGACAAATTTCCATAAAAAAGATACCCCCCCTCATCGTTGAGTATTAGAAAATATAACAGCTAGTTTAGTTTTGGAAAATAATTTTTGTTTTCTATTTTCAAAATATAATGAAATAAAAAATGTCAGCACATTTCCCTATTTTGAAGACATCTATATTAATTCAAAACAAGGTTATATTTTGGTCATTTTAAATCTAGAAATGAAAAATGAAAATTTGTTTTTGACAACTAAACAAGCCCAAGCTACTTTCACAAGCTGACCACAAACAACTAACAAAAATAGGAGGCATTCTAGACTAGCATGCAATCATATAGCATATTCACGACAATAATACATGTAACCATATCTTAAATTCAGAATATAAATAGTAGAAAACAATGGATAGTATTGGGTTCAGTGTAGTATTGTTATTCATCCAGGCATTTGGACATGAATGTTATTAGATGATGAGAGCATTTAATTTAAATAATTATGAAACTGATGCTCCCTATGAGTTATGTATATATTCAACGTATGCCTTCTTCAAATTTTCAAATTCTCAACCAAGTGTATATAATATTTTCAATGATTTCGACATGACAATGAATACTTTAAGCTTACTGGACCAAAAACATATAAATGAATGTCCGTTCTAAATGAACTAAGTCTACATTGCCTCATTTATTATGATTCCTAAGTTTCACTCATCCTTTCAAAAATATTTTAACATTAAACTAAGCCTATCTTTTCTTTTTGTTTGAGAAAATTTTAACGCAATTTCGGCAGCATGCCATCTGTAAATTGAACGTTTTCCCATAAAACCTGCACCTGATAGGTTCAAATAGAGCATTTATAAGAAGTTGAAGGCACACGAGAACCTATATCCATTACCAGCATGCAATACACATAAACTGCATCTGTCATACAGGAGGCATTCTAGACTAGCATGCAATCATGTAGCATATTCATGATAGTAATCCATGTAACCATATCTTAAATTCAGAATATAAATAGTAGAGAACAGTGGATAGTATTGGGTTCAGTGTAGTATTGTTATTCATCCAGACATTTGGGCATGAATGTTATGAGATGGTGAGAGCATTTAATTTAAATAATTATGAAACTGATGCTCACTGTGAGTTATGTATATATTCAACGTATGCCTTTTTCAAATTCTCAAATCCTCAGGCAAGTGTATATAATATTTTCAATGATTTCAGCATGACAATAAATGCTTTAAGCTTACCGAACCAAAAACATATATATGAATGTCCTTTCTAAATGAACTAAGTCTACATTGCCTCATTTATTATGATTCCTAAGTTTCGCTTATCCTTTCAAAAATATTTTAACATTAAACTAAGCCTATCTTTTCTTTTTGTTTGGGAAAATTTTAACGCAATTTCGACAGCATGCCGTCTGTAGATTGGACGTTTTCCCATAAAACCTGCACCTGATAGGTTCAAATAGAGCATTTATAAGAAGTTCAAGGCACACGAGAACCTATATCCACTACCAGCATGCAATACACATCAAGCATCCGCCATGCAGGAGGCATTCTAGACTAGCATGCAATCATGTAGCATATTCACGATAGTAATCCATCTAACCATATCTTAAATTCAGAATATAAATAGTAGAGAACAGTGGATAGTATTGCGTTCAGTGTAGTATTGTTATTCATTCAGGTATTTGGACATGAACGTTATGAGATGATGAAAGCATTTAATTTAAATAATTATGAAAATGATGCTCCCTGTGAGTTATGTATATATTCAACGTATGTCTTTTCAAATTTTCAAATCCTCAACCAAGTGTATATAATATTTTCAATGATTTCAGCACGGTTTAAGCTTACCGAACCAAAAACATATAAATGAATGTCCGTTCTAAATGAACTAAGTCTACATTGCCTAATTTATTATGATTCCTAAGTTTCACTCATCATTTCAAAAATATTTTAACATTAAACTAAGCCTATCTTTCCTTTTTGTTTGGAAAAATTTTAACACAATTTCGACAGCATGTCGTCTGTAAATTGGATGTTTTCCCATAAAACCTGCACCTGATAGGTTCAAATAAAGCATTTATAAGAAGTTGAAGGCACACGAGAACCTATATCTACTACCAGCATGCAATACACATCAACTACATCTGCCATGTAGGAGGCATTCTAGACTAGCATGCAATTATGTAGCATATTCACGATAGTAATCCATGTAACCATATCTTAAATTCAGAATATAAATAGTAGAGAAGATGCTTAAGTTTCCATTTGTTGGATGAGGAGAAGATAAGGCAGTGTAATTAATGGCGAAGGAGAGAATGAAGTGAAATTGGACTTGTGGGTTAATGGGTATGTCTGAAAATGTGACATGTTTGAACTCAGCTCCTATAAAAACGTTTGTTTTTGTCAACACATGATATGCTATGCTCATTTGGCAGCCACTCAGGTGGGACAATTCATGAAGTTTGAAGAAGCATCCGAAACATTTTCGAGCCATGGTGGGATAACAACTATAGGAGCAGTTCCTGTCCCGCAGTTGCCAAAATTACAAGAAAATGTGTGCAACTCCATGTTCTTCTGTTAAATAGCTTGGATAAACTTCTTTTTTTTGGGGGGGGGGGGTGGTTAAAATGACTGAGCACAACATGCATGAATTCTGTATAGTTTATGGATTTTGTTCCATGTGTTGGAGAACTTGAATCTTTAGAAGTAATAATAGAGGTAGTAGTGGTGATAAGCAGTAAAAAATCTTTATGCAAAGTTGTTTTGGAAAAACTGAACATAATTAATATTTTCATAATTTTTTAAGACAAAATATTTTCATATATAGTTCTTGTGGGTCTGAATTATTCAGGTGTTTATTTTTTCTTAAAATATTAATTATGTTATTGTGAAAATATTAATTATGTTCAGTTTTTCCAAAACAACTTTGCATAAAGATTTTTTACTGTTTATCACCACTACTACCTCTACTATTACTTCTAAAGATTCAAGTTATCTAACACACGGAACAAAATCCATAAACTATACAAAAGTCATGCATGCTATGCTCAGTCATTTTAACCCCCCCCACCCCCCCCCCCCCCCCCCCCCCCCCAAAAAAGAAGTTTATCCAAGTCATTCAATAGAAGAACATGGAGTTGCACACATTTTCTTGTAATTTTGGCAATTGAGGGATAGGAACTGCCCCTACAGTTGTCATCCCACCATGGCTTGAAGAAGTTTCGGATGCTTCTCCAAACTTCATGAATTGTCCCACCTGAGTAGCTGCCAAATGAGCATAGCATATCATGAGTTGACAAAAATTTTTACAGGGGAAAAGTTGGAAATAAGTTGGATGTGTTAGACAACTATTCCATCTTTGAATTGTTATCAAACACAAATCAGGATAAAAATCTTTCCTGAGTTAACAAAAACATATGGTTTGGTGCAAAAATCCAACAGATAAAAGGTGCCTAAATCATATCAAAATAATTCAATTATCATTAAAAGCACATTTGCAAACTGTCTGTAAATTGGACGTTTTCCCCCAAAACATGCAGCTGATAAGTTCAAATAGATCATTTATAAGAAGTTGAAGGCACACGAGAACCTATATCCACTACCAGCTTGCAATACACATCAACTGCATCTGCCGTGCAGGAGGCATTCTAGACTAGCATAATTTAACATGAAACTCAATTTGTGATCATAATACCTTATAATCAATTAGAGGAGCCACCTGCATCATCTTGTCCAGATTTGCGCATCCTTTCCTCAAACCGCGCGGTCCTATCCATCATGGCTTGCATCTGGGCTTGAAAGCTAGAGACCTTCGATCTCAATTTCGCGTTCTCCATAGTGATCATCTGCATCTATCGAGCCATCTCTTGCTTATCATACTCGGCCTCTCGACGCTATCATTCCATCTCTGCACGAGCCGCTGCACCCATATTGGATGATGATGCTGTTGGGGCGATGTAACCACTTCCAAGACCTTTTACCCATCCCCCCGCTCGTTGCCCAAGCACCTGGGAAGTGATCTCAAAATCTGTCATGTGCTGACTCCCCTCTGAAACAGGTGCATCCCTCAGCTCAACCATCCATGCCTAATTTCAAACATGAAAATGATAAAAAGGAATAAGTAAGACTACAACTTTGATGTTTTGAATAAAGTAATAAACTAAATCTTTTGCTTCACTTATATGTCGATCCTGTGCACCCTCGCACCACTCCCCCTATCGTCGTTGGTGTGTTCTCTGATACAGATCCGGCAGCGACTCCTCTGTGCCAGTCTCGGGATCACGCTACATTATCATATAAGTCATCATTAGTATTATGTCATGTAATGGTCAGATAATTTTATTTATAGTAATTACCTGGTGATGATTTACGAATAGCCTCGATCCACCGCAATGCGTCGTAGGGAGTTTGCTGCGGTTCGCAGCATTTGTTTCACATATGGCCTACAAGGAAGATGTAATGACGACATATTAGCGATATCATTGTGAAAAATTAGTGATTATAATACAAACACGTCACCTGATAGCGCAGGTCGCGAAAATGGCGACACACCACGTCCCAATCTTCTTAGGATATCTTATCGTATGGCTGTGCTTTTGCTTCATCTCCCATCGATCGAAAATGGGAGCGCATTTTGGAGCGATGGCTCTTAAATTTATTACACAATTGGACATCGACCGCCCTCCTCACATGGACATTCTCAAGGATGTCCATATCAAACTTCTCCTGCATATATAGGTAATACAATTACAATGTTAGACAATTGTTAATTGAATAGTATATTGAAAGTAAAAAAGCATTTAAATTAAAAACAACTATATAGGGTTAGGGAACTTACTAAAATGCGCATGTAAAGAACCATGTGCTGCTCCTGAGTCACTTGCGGCCAGCTGAATGCGGTGACTGGAGCATACAGTCGGCATGTAATGCCAAGCTCCCTCATCCATGCAGTGCACCAATCGTTTAGCGGGGCGGTGTATCTTGGAGGAATTTCGATCCGAATCCACTGTTTAGTCCTATCCAGGTGCTTCTTCAGCGACATGTTCTTTGCTGCACCAAGGTCGGACCTGATCGTGGACGTAGATTCTGAAAGTAGAGTTAATTTAAGAACAACATTATAATCATACACGTGAATAACTATCATCAACAATTGACATGTAAATAATTTAATCGTATCTATACCAACACTGCTCATAATGGTCGGCAACTCACCCTACATGTTAGTCGCATAAGTGGTATCCATGTCTAGCTGAGGTTCCGATGGCTTAGATAATGGTGCCGCCGCATCAGGACCGACGTGGTCTGCCAGTCTGGAGGAGGATGTCAGATCATCCTTATGCGATGTACTCGTGTGCCGGAAAGGATTTCTCCAACGTCGGTCTCCTGGTGCCATATCTACAAATTAATAGACAAGTAATCTAAGAAGTACGAATATTAGATGGATGCAGCATACATCTATTTTAAAGTTATTTACACATGTCAGATACATAGTGACAAAAATAGCATGCTTACCCCCCTATATGTCCTCAATATCGGTATCATCCTTACTTTCTAAAGTGTCTTCCTCGTCACTACAGTACTCGACCCCTGTTTCATCTTCCCCATCAGTTTCTTCATCATCGATGAAGTGAACGTCAACAGAAGGTTCAATTGTAATGTCAGCAGTCCCTACGTGTTCTGTCCCGGCACCATCCCTATGCAATGGTATAGGATCAGCACCTTCTTTGACAACATTTGCAGCAAATTGCGCTACTGCATGGAAAGATGGCTCATCTTCTTGGAATGTAGTCTCACTTGCACTCATCTCACTATCTGAAACTTCTACAATAGCGTACAAACTTCGAGGAGGAATCTTTTGGGCCACATGTCATTCACCCTTCAATTCGGTGTCTTTAAGGTAAAACACTTGTTCTACCCGCGTCGCAAGCACAAAAGGGTCATTTTGATACCAGGTCTTGCTAAAATTGACACAGGTGAAGTAGGCATCAGTGTTTATTCCAATCTTTTTATTGCCGATGTCCCACCAGGTACACTTGAATAGGTGGACGACTCTGTTTGCTCCATAACTAAGTTCTATAATGTTATCCAACATGTCATGCCCTGAACCTCGAAATGGGACCTAAGGGTGAAAATGTAACTAACCTGTCCTTCTATCTAATAAAACATCCAAAGATACAGTACAATGGATGAGGGTCCGACCCGTGGGGTTCCCAGGCACCCTAAACACATCCAACCACAATCATATACGCAGCGGAAAAAACCATACATACATATGCCGTACCATACCAGAATCTATACAAGAGTAGACACAATGCTCTATTAAAAAGTACAAATGGGTGCCCAACACATGACAAAATGGCAACCCACCAAAATTACAGTCCTAGCACTTATATAGCGCTAAACGCGGTACATCGGCCACTACGCTCCCTACACCAGGATGCTAGTTCCGGTTACCCGAAGGACTTGTAAAAATGAACGTACGGCAGGCGTGAGACACCTCTCAGTAAGGAAGACCACAGGTTATATCAGTGTATGAGATTTGAGTGTTATCATGATACAACATACACGCAAGTTGAATGCAATCCAGTACAAATTCACACAGTGCATACATGCACACACACACATGATCAATAACCCGGTGTCATCACACCCTTTGGCATGAAGCCAGTCCGCAACATACGGCGTTGGCCCAACCAACTTACGAAGCACGGTGCCACCGGCACATGGCTAATCCCTAACTCCCATGGCATCGTAATGGTGCTAACTGGTGGATCCACACCCTTCGACCTGATCTGCTGGTATAGGCTCATGCCCTCAAATATAGAGCCGGACACTTTTACCTATGTGGCAGGCGATAAACACACACCCTCAAAAATAGAGCCGAACACTCTCAGTACCTGGAATCATTTCGGAACCCAGTTCCTACTAGCACTTCAACATATCACACAAACATGCATGCTCATATAACCAAACAAACCACACCCATTTGGTAATCTAAATCATGGTTTTCCAAACAAATACAGTTTAAATAAAGTCAAGGCACGACCATTCCAATCACATAGTATAAATCAACATATACATAAGTTTTCATCAAAACCAACGATGCAGCCCGTCACTTCCTTTTTCCCAAAACTGTAATAATGAAAAACCCATAGTTTTTCCCCGTTAGATCCCCTCAAATGAGTATCCAAAACACACACAGGACCGTGAACCACAGTTCCATCGAGTCCAATTTCAAAAATAACCAATATAAACATAGTTCCCCTTACCTTTTCCTCGTAAGCAAATCCCGAACTCCAAGGTCCCTAAATAGTGAACCGAGTTTCAAAACCTACAATCAACAGTACAGAATATACTCACAAGACTGATACCTACAAAACTACAGGATCAGAATTGAAAACCGAGCCTTACCTCGATTTTTCATCAAACCCGAAAATCTCCAAAATGAGATTCCGATCCGTAGAAGTTGTAGAGAATCCTTCCACGATCCTCGTGGTAACTTTAGATTTTCAATTCCATCAACGATCGGTGAGGAAATCTAGAGAGAGAGAGAGAGAGAGTAGGGAGAGGTTTAGAGAGAGAGAGAGAGAGAGAGAGAAATCTAACTTACGTAATGAAGAAGAAATGAAAATTTCCTTTTATAGCCCTTTGACCTAGCCCAATTTCGTCAACGAAATGGTACCTTCGTCGATGAATCTTTCACAGAATTCGTCGACGAATCGGTGGCCTTGTCGACGAAGTCTGATATTTCCAATTTCTCAGACCTCTCAGCTTCTCCTCATCGACGAGTATATGAATTTTGTCGACGAGAAGAACAAAGGCTTCATCGACGAAACCAGGCTTCGTCGACGAATCTGCTCTTTTACCAAAATGTCCCTCTTTTTATATATATAAACCCATTATCACGGTTCGGGTTCTTACAATCTCCCCTCTTTACAAAAATTTCGTCCTCGAAATTTGCCATCTCTCATTCCCAGATTCATACATACAATAGAACACATAGACACAACTCAAGAGTGAACTGACGATCACCATAGTGCAGTTCCATCATACACATACACATACATACCCTCGCTTATGGCGGAGGAATACCGTGGTTACATATACAACGGTCTCAGGAGTTCACAATACACACACACTCCCGACGACTAACCACCTATCCCTACCCACAGTAGGATCATGTACAAGCACACAAAACAACTGTGGATACTTCCAGCGTATTTCCGTTTCTAGTTCCCAAGAAGCTTCCCCAACCTCGTGGTTTCGCCACAATACCTTCACTAATGGTATCTCTCTAGTACTAAGCTTCTGAACTTTATGGTCCAGAACCTGAACAGGTATCTCCTCACACGCTAAAGTATCTCCAATTTCCAACTCATCATAACTAATAACATGTGAAGGATCCAACACATACCTCCTTAACATGGATGCGTGAAACACATCATGGACCCTCGAAAGTGCTCGAGGTAATGCAACTCTATAGGCTATCAGACCCACTAGCTCAAGAACCTCGAATGGTCCGATATATCTCGGGCTCAGCTTGCCCTTTCTTCCGAATCTCATCACCCCTTTCATTAGAGCAATACGCAGAAATACCTTACCTCCCACTTTGAACTCTAAATCACGGCGGTGAACATTTGCATAACTTTTGTGCCGACTTTCTAATCCTCTCCCGGATCAAACCCACCTTCTCAGACGCTTGCTGCACGAGTTCAGGTCCTAACACCTGATGTTCACCAACCTCATCCCAACACAAAGGAGATCGACACCTCCGACCATATAAAGCTTCGAACGGTGCCATCCCAATACTAAACTGGAAGCTGTTGTTATAAGCGAACTATACAAGTGGCATAAACTATATCCAGCTACCACCGAAGTCTAACACACAAGCTCGCAACATATCTTCCAAAATCTGTATCGTCCTCTCCGACTGTCCATCAGTCTGGGGGTGGAATGCTGTACTGAAAGTAAGTTTCGTCCCCAGTGCCTCCTATAAACTCCTCTAGAATCAAGAAGTAAACCTCGGATCTCGATCTGACACAATGGACACCGGTAGTCCATGCATTCTCACAATCTCATGCACATACAAATCTGCTAGTCTACTCAAAGGATAGCCAACTTTAATTAGTATGAAATGAGCAGATTTCATCAATATATCCACAATTACCCAGATAGCATTCTACTCGTGAAACACTGGTGGCAATCTAGTCACAAAATCCATGGAAATATGTTCCCATTTTCACACCGGAATAGGCAAAGGCTGCAATGGCCCTACCGGCCTCTGATGTTCAGCTTTCACCTGCTGACACGTCAAACACTACTCCACAAACTGACCAATCTGCCTCTTCATACTAGACCACTAGAAGGTCTCGCGCAAGTCTCGATACATCTTCATACTACCAAGATGTCCCGTATATAAGGAACGATGTGCTTCCTTTAAAATCGTCCTTCTGATCTCATCATCATTCGAAACACACAACCTGGTCCCAAACCTCAACACACCTCCCTTAGAGATGTTAAACCCTATAGCCAGTCCCTGCTATACCTTTTCCCTAACCTCGGCCAACTCTACATCACTAGCATGTGCGGCTTTTATACACTCAAATAAGGTCGGTTGGACCACCAAACTAGTAAGATAAGCCTGATGATTACCAACCACCAACTCTATACCTAAGCTCTCCAAATCTTGTTTGATGTGACATTGAGTTATAATAGCAGATTCAGCCGTAGGCCCTGACTTTTGACTCAATGCATCAGCCACCACATTAGCCTTCCCCGAGTGATAACTGATTGTGCAATCATAATCTTTAATCAACTCCAACCACCGCCTCTGCCTCATGTTCAACTCCTTCTGTGTGAAGAAATATCTGAGGCTCTTATGATCTGTGAAGATCTCACACTGCACCCCGTACAGATAATGTTGCCAGATCTTTAGGACATATACTACAGCAGCCAACTCCAGATTTTGCGTAGTGTAATTCTTCTTGTACTCTTTCAGTTGCCGAAAAGCATAAGCTACTACCTTACCCTGCTGCATAAGCACACATCCCAAGCCTTTTAGAGACGCGTCACTATAAATCACAAACCCACCATCCCTAGAAGGAATGGTCAATACTGGAGCAGTAACCAGCCGGTGCTTCAACTCCTGAAAGCACTGCTCGCAATCACTGGTCCACTCAAACTGCACTCCTTTCCTGGTCAATCGTGTCAAATGTCCAGACAGTTTAGAGAAACCCTCTACGAATCGACGATAATAACCCGCCAGTCCTAGAAAACTCTGAACCTCCTGCACATTCTTCGGCCTTACCCAATCGACCACATCCTCAATCTTGCTAGGATCAACTGATATACCATCCCCAATAACCACAAGGCCTAAGAATGCAATCTGACTCAATCAGAATTCACACTTCTTCAGCTTAGCAAACAACTTCTTCTCCCACAGAATCTGTAACACTAACTTCAAATGTTCCACGTGCTCTTTTGTACTCCTGGAGTAGACCAGAATATCATCAATGAATACCACTACAAATCGATCCAAGTACTCATGGAAAATCCTGTTTATCAGATCCATGAACACCGCCGAAGCATTCGTTAACCCAAAAGGTATGACTAAAAACTCGTAGTGGCCATATCTGGCTCGGAAAGTAGTCTTCACTACATCCTCCACTCTAACCCTCACCTGATGATATCCTGACCGCAAGTCAATCTTCAAAAACACCTGCGTCCTCTGCAACTGGTCAAAAAGATTATCTATACGAGGTAAAGGATAGCGATTCTTCACAGTTACCTTATTAATCTCACGGTAATCAATGCACATCCACATAGACCTGTCCTTCTTCTTCATAAACAATACCGGAGCTCCCCAAGGCAATACACTAAGTCGAATGAATTCCTTGTCCAGTAATTCCTGTAACTGCTCCTTCAACTCTCGAAGTTCCGCTGGAGCCATCCGGTATGGAGCTTTAGAGATCAGTGCCTTACCAGGCAGCAACTCTATCGCAAACTCCACCTCACGATCAGGAGGTAAACTGGGTAAATTATCCTGAAACACATCTGGGAACTTGCTGAATACCCGAATGTCCTTGAGTCTCAACTCATCCCACGGAGGTTCCTTTATACAAGCTAGGCACGCCTTACATCCGTCCAAGAGTAGCCTCCTCGCCTGTAGTGCCGACAGAAACTGTGGTGCTAACCGCACACACGATCCTACGAATTCATACTCCTGCTGCCCAGGAGGTCTGAAAACTACCACCTTCCTACGATAGTCGATGACGGCATAACTGGAGAACAACCAATCGATCACCAGAATGATATCGAACCACGACATATTGTATACTACGAAATTCGCCAGTAGTAGCTTCTCTTGAATTTCCATTGGGCAGTTTACCAACATCTTCCTACAGAAAGATATACTCCCAGATGGTGTCATAACAGATAACACCTCATTCATGTCTCGAGTCTCAACCCCACACCGTCCCACAAAATTCACAGATACAAAGGAATGGGTAGCACCCGAATCAAACAAAACCGAAGCTTTATGCAAAAGCAATAATAAGGTACCTGTCACCACATTACCTGCATGCTCAGCATCTGCTAGAGTAAGAGAATATACTCTAGCCAGAGCTGTATTAATCTGAATGGTTCCCCGAGGTATTTGATTGCTCCCTCGGTCCCCACTGTATGCAAGCACGTATTGTCTCGGTGCTCGACAATCACAAGCCATGTGACCAGGCTGGCCACAGTTGTAGTAGTTACCCTCAAATGACTGGCACTCACCCTCATGCTGCCTGTGGCACCTGGTACAACGACCACTAGTCTGGCTCCCTAAGAAGCCTGGCGCTTAGTATTCTGGTGATAACCCGAGCCCTTGCTCCTCTTCTTCTACGATCCCTGACGATATCCTATCTGAGAACCAGAAGGTACTGTCCTCTTCTTCGATTCTTGATCCGCCTCGTCCTCTCGGATACCGGTCTTAATCACTGTTGCTTTATCCACCAAACCGAGAACTCGCGGATCTGAAGCATACCCACCAGTCTGTGGATATCCTTCCTCGAGCCCTTCTCAAACCTCCAAGTCTTCTCACACTCGCTCGAGATCATACATGGTGCAAAGCGAGACAGCTCTATGTATCGAGCCGCATACCCTTGCACCGTCAAACTCCCCTGAGTCAAAGCTGAGAACTCATCTGCCTTTGCATCACGTACTAAAGTCGAGAAGTATCTGTCAAAGAACACCTCCTTGAAACGGCTCCACATCATCTCCTCAAGACCGATTTCTAGTTCTCCAACAGATTCACCGCAGTCCACCATCAACCTGCCTCCCCATACAATTGGAAGGTGGCATAAAGAATTCATTGCCTATCCGTGCAGTGCAGGACCTCCAAAATCCTCTCAGTATTATCCACCCAATCCTCTGCTATCGTCGAATCAGGTCCTCCAGATAACATCGGAGGATGCATGCTTGTGAACCTCTCAATGGTGCACCCCACAGCAGTAGGAGAGCGCTCGTGTTTCCTCACACTTCGCCCGATTTCCTGTAACACTTGCCTCGTCAAACCTCAAGGCACAGAAGGAGAGTCATCACTCGCAGTATCCTCGGAACTAGTTCCCAGGTTATTATCCTTGGGCTCCATTTTGCAACACAATAGGAATCTATCAGTATCCCTACAACATATACAGTTAACACAATGATCTACACTAATCGTGTTAACTACTCCCTGCCAAGTCTAGGTCTATCCTATCACACCGACACGAAAGTCATCAATGATCTGCCCTACTTTTACTGGAATCGTCATCCCAGGAAAAACACGGAATACCATCAACAAATCCCGGTCTAGCAACCGAACAACCCTCAACCAATTCTACCCATATCCACATCCTATACTCTGGTATGCACTCATAACTAAGCTTAACCAAGTCTACAAGATCTAGTCTCCGAAATGGGACCTAAGGGTGAAAATGTAACTAACATGTCCCTGTATCTGATAAAACATCCAAAGATACAGTACAATGGATGAGGGTTCGACCACGTGGGGTTCCTAAGCACCCTAAACACATCCAACCAAAATCATATACGCAGCGAAAAAAACCATACATACATATGCAGTACCATACCAGAATCTATATAAGAGCAGACACAATGCTCTATCAAAACGTACAAACGGGTGCCCAACACATCCCAAAATGGCAACCCACCAAAATTATAGTCCTAGCACTTACCTAACGCTAAACATGGTACACCAGCCACTACACTCCCTATACTAGGACGCTAGTTCCAGTTACCCGAAGGACCTGTAAAAATGTACGTACAGTAGGGGTGAGACACCTCTTAGTAAGGAAGAACACAGGTTATATTGGTGTGTGGCATTTGAGTGTTATTATGATACAACATAAACGCAGTTGAATGCAATCCAGTATTAATTCACATAATGCATACACACGCACACACACATGATCAGCATCCTGGTGTCATCACACCCTTCGACCCGAAGTCGGTTTGCGACATCCGGCGTTGGCCCGGCCAACCAGTGAAGCACGGTGCCACCGGCACATGGCTAGTCCCCGACACCCATGGCATCGTATCGGAGCTAACTGGTGGATCCACACCCTTCGGCTTGATCTGCAGGTATAGGCTCAAGCCCTCGAATATAGAGTTGGACACTCTTGCCTACATGGCAAACGATAAACATACGCCCACGAAAATAGAGCCGGACACTCTTAGTACCTGGAATCATTTCGGAACCCAATTCCTACTAGCACTTCAACATATCATACACACATGCATGCTCATATAACCAAACAAACCACACCCATTTGGTAATCTAAATCATGGTTTTCCAAACAAATACAGTTTAAACAAAGTCAAGGCACGACCATCCAATCAAATAGTATAAATCAACATATACATAGGTTTTTATCAAAACCAGGGATGCAGCCCATCGCCCCCTTTTTCCCAAAACTGTAATAATGAAAAACCCATAGTTTTTCCCCATTAGATCCCCCCAAATGAGTAGCCAAAACACACACAGGACCGTGGACCATAGTTCCACCGAGTCCGATTTCAAAAATAACCAATATAAACATAGTTCCCCTTGCCTTTTCCCCATAAGCAAATCCTGAACTCCAAGGTCCCTAAATAGAGAACTGAGTTCCAAAACCTACAATCAACAATATAGAATATACTCACAAGACTGATACCTACAAAACTACAGGATCAGAATTGAAAACCAAGCCTTACCTCAATTTTTCACCAAAACCTAAAAATCTCCAAAACGAGATTTCGATCTGTAGAAGTTGTAGAGAATCCTTCCACGTTCCTCGTGGTAACTTTAGATTTTCAATTCCATCAATGATCGGCGAGGAAATGTAGAGAGAGAAAGAGTTGGGAGAGGTTTAGAGAGAGAGAGAGAGAGAGAAATCTAAGTTACTTAGTGAAGAAGAAATGAAAATTTCCTTTTGTAGCCCTTTGACCCGGCCCAATTTTGTCGACGAAATGGTACCTTCGTCAACGAATCTTTCATAGAATTCATCAACGAATCGGTGGCCTCATCAACAAAGTATGATATTTTCAATTTCCCAGACCTTCGGCTTCTCCTCGTCGATGAGTATCTGAATTTCATCGACGAGAAGAACAAAGGCTTCATCGACGAAATCTGGCTTCGTCGACGAATCTACTCTTTTACAAAAATGTCCCTCTCTTTATATATATAAACCGATTATCACAGTTCGGGTTCTTACACAACACACCAAAGTAGTCAATTTCTTCATCTTATTCTGTGCCTAGCTCCGCAACCCCACAATTTTGGGTTCTTCTATGCAGTTCGAGGGACTTTGCATGAAATCGTAACCCGTTAACAATGTAACCGCTGTAGTAGTTAACTTGTTGATCAGGGCCACATGCAAACGCGTATAAATCTTTAATTGCCGTTGGTTCCTTATTATAAAACATGACTTTCATCTATTAAATAAACAGGAGTTTAGAAGAATACCGTCAATAGTGAAAACATACATTGTTTCTCACTCAAGCAGTTTTTGTTACTTACACGACTCCCAAACCAAATGAAAAATTCCTTCTTATATCTTTCGTCAACATTCCGTTCATTTTAGGTCAGGAGTTCAGTTTTATGTTCGCTATATGCAACAGTAGTACATGTTAATGTCAAGTAAGTATATAATTATGCATATGTAAATGCAATGCAAAGTAAGGATTTTGGAACCACGTACTCGATATACGAAACAGTTTCATCGCAATTGTTGAGGACGTAAAAATGAGCCTTTTCTAGGTCATCCATATCAATGAAATCATAAACTCGTGCACCGAGAGGTTGAACATTTTTTCAAAATATAGAGCTCCTAGGTTCTTCATCTTCGGCATTAATAGGATGAACTTCTGCATTTCACTCATCACGAGTGAAAATTGTGTCAATATCGTGCAGATACATTAAGCAAAATGCAAGACATTCACTGTTAATGTACACCTCAATGATTGAACCTTCCGGCTGTGCCTTATTGCGCACGTACACCTTCAAAGTGGACAAGAACCTATCCATTTTACGTAGCATTATAAACTTGTAGACACAATAAAGAAAAAAAAAATTCAAATAGGGAAATCACGTCACCATTATACAAGGACTTTATACTTTACCTCTCAATAGGATACATCCAACGATATTGAACCGATCCTTCAATTATGGCCTCCCTTGGTAAATGGACAGCTAGGTGGACCATCACATCGAAGAATGCTGGCGAAAAAATTTTCTCTAGCTTGCATAGTATGATCACGATGTCATCCTCTAACCGTTCAAGTACGTTTACGCTCAATTTTTTTTAGCACAATTGCCGAAAAAAGAATCCCAGCTCAATCAGCACTGAGCGAACATCTTTAGTTAAGTGTCCATGAAGGAAAACGGGTAGAACCCGTTGTAGAAGGACGTGACAGTCATAACTTTTCATTCCTAGCATCTTCCCTTCCTTCGTGTTTATGCATCGAGCTATGTTTGATGCATATCCATCGGGGAACTTCACTGATTTCAACCATTCAAAGAATTTTTCTTCTAATTCTTCAAAAATGTGTAACAAGCTGATGGCATGAGAATTTTTTCCCCATCACGAAATAGGTGCAGCTCAGATCATATTCCCATGTCTTCCATATCTCGGCGAGCATTTGCGGTGTCCTTTGTCTTCCCATTTATATCAAGCAATGTACCAATGACATTCTCACAAATGTTCTTTTCGATGTGCATGACATCTAAGTTGTGGCGTAGTAGAAGATCTTTCCAGTATGGCAACTCAAAGAAGATGTTTCTCTTTGTCCAATTCAACTCGCACTCAGCGCGTTTTCTTTTTCTACTGGTCAGTGGTTTCCCAAATTTCACATCTCCGATAAACCTTAATTGGTTTAATATCTCTTCCCCACTTAGTTGCTTTGACGACGACCTTCATTAAGGTTTTCCATTGAAGCTTCTGACGCCACAAGTCCTCCAAGGATGTCCAGTTCGTAGAAAACGGCAATGACACATAAAGCATAACTTGCGGTCATGCTTCAAGGATAAGGACCCAACATCCTTATTAAATACTGGGCATGCTAAGTAACCTTTTGTGCTCCAACCTCACAGGTTGCCGTATGCGGGAAAATCATTATTTGTCCACAAGATTGCAGCATGCATCCGAAATGTTGTCCCGGTTTCCACTTCGAATGTCTCCACTCCTTTTTCCCATAATTCTTTCAACTCGTCAATTAATGGACGCAGGTAAACATCAATATCATTACCAAGTGCTCTCGATCTGGGAATCAGCAGAGACATATAAATGAAAGGTTTTTTCATACATCGCCATGGCGGCATATTGTATGGCATCATCATAACTGGCCACATGTTATATGGATTGGTCATGTTACCGAAAGGATTGAACCCATATGAAGTAAGGCCAAGTCTGATGTTGCGAGGATTACTAGCAAACCACAGATGCATTTTATCAAATGGCCCAAGCTTCAGAGTCCGCTGGATGGCTAAGGGTGTTTCCATCTTGAAGACGTTTCTCTTGATGCCATCTCATATTTGTAGAAATCTTTTTGCACATATACAATCGTTGCACTGCGGGATTAATGAACAATATCGTAAAACTTTTTTGGGGATCTTTTTACCGTTCTTATGATTAGTTGTATACCTCGGTTCACCACATTATGGGCATTCGTTCGCATTTTCATGTTCATCGTAAAAGAGTGCACAATCATACCTACACGCATGTATTAGAGTGTAACTGAGACCCAATTCATGCATATATGTCTTCGCCTCATAAAAAGACTTGGGAAGTGTTTCACAATCAGGCAGTGCTGCCTTAATGAGGCTTAAATGCATGTTGAATGTGCTATGAGATAACCTATGCATTGTCCTTGCATGAAGCAACTTTATCAGAAACTCTAATTTTGAGAACTTTTACAGTTTGGATATAAGGGCACCTGTGCATCCCTCGTGAGATTAGCAAATGGTTTACTGAGTCGATTCAATGTACTAGGATCGCAAGGTATGGTACCCCCTGAAGTAGTTTCATCACCAGTACGCGACACACTAACATCACCCATGTCCATTGCAATCCCCTTTTGCAATTCACCTAACATTTCAATTAACCCTTTCAAACGTTTATCACCACCTACTATATTTGCCCCATCATCTTCATCGTCATCATTATCGCTCTGAATTGCGTAATCTTCACCATGGAACACCCATCTTGTGTACCTTCTCCATTCCAAAGTCTAACAAATGTGAATGGACCAGATCAATGTGTTTGAATGTTATGTTTTGGCATTTCTTGCAAGGACACCTTATTATACTGGCTTTGTCTACACGAGGACTCGCGAACTCTATGAAATCATGTACCCCTTTCATGTATTCTGGAAAAAACCTACCCCGAGCGTTCATCCAACTCTTATCCATGTTCATTAATTACCCTATAATATGTTCAAGTAAATGGTGTTCATTATATTCTCATAATGTTTATCATGCATGCATCCTGAATCCTATAATCAATCATCATACTCTAAAGGGTTCAGATCCTATCCCATTCAGGAATGTTGCATTTACATTGCGATCAATCGCTCAAATTCCTTCGTCGTAGTCATTATAAATTTCGACAACATCTTCCCATGGCTCTCCAAGTACACAAGATGAGAGAAGTGAAAATTTTTCTAGTTTTCCATCACTAACAAATTGTCACGACACCCTACTATGCACTCAGAGAACATAAGTAGAGACGTGCTCGAAATATATAATGACAATTGACAAAGCGTGAACGATGACAACAATGTAAATACAACTTCCTGAACTGTCCACATTGGACAATCCAAGAATGGTTGAAATACAAACATTACTAATCGTAAGTGAAACAAATAATTAACATGTTCAAGTGATTATTAGTCAACATAGTATGACTAATAATCAATTGAAATATAATAATTGATTTGTCTCACATATACGATTAGGAATGAATGTATAATAACCGTTCTTGGATGGGTCTAAGCTTCAATGAATACATGAAATGGTAGTAATTAATTTGGCATTTTACTTCATATTCCATTTAATGAAATTTCGACAGCATGCCGTCTATAAATTGGACATTTTCCAAAAAATTCCTGCAACAAAACTTGATAAATTCAAGCAAACAAATCACAATAATATGCACCATGCAGATACCAGTGAGTTTGAGCATGCGAGAACCTAATTCCACTACCAGCATGCAATTCACAATGTTGAAAAACCTTAAAATTACAAAATCAAAAAATTCCACTCTCCCCAGCTGACCTAGCCAGCTGATGTAACCAAACTAGGTCTACCATTCAAATTGCTTCTCATTTGGATTAGCACTTAGCAATCTTGCTCAACTTTGTCCACTTAGATGTGCCCCATCTAAAGATTGTTCGCAAGCTACACTATTTTGGGCAACAAATCATCAGAATTATTCATAATGTGCATTGAGTTTGATAGTTTAAAATTTATATAAATTTGAAAGTTCATCGTTCAATTGTGAGCATTGAACCTGAATTCAAGAAATATCCTCTTAAGCAATTTTTAAACCTTGCGAGGTTGTTTTCAAGGTCTATGAACCTATTTGTTTTACTATGTGAGGCATAATCTATTAATGCATACTTTCTAGCTTGAATTCACAGCTTAGGTCTTTAAAAGATTAGATCGCCTTCAGTATGCTAGAAAACCATTCAATAGTTTTTATTTTTCATTTTTAGTTTCTTAAAAGAATTAAAAAAAATGCCAACTCTTTTATTTCTAGGTTTCCAAATTATTAGAATATAGAAAATTATAATTTTTTTAAAATTTCCAAAAATCATATATAAAAAATTAGAAATCAAGAAAATAAGGGAAAGATATTTTCCAACTTTACTACGCAAATTTAGAAAATTGAAAAACAATATGGTATTTTTGTAATTATTTAAAATTTTTAAAAATGAAAAACAAAAGTATTCTCTATGAGGGAATAGTGTCAAAACTTATTGTTTTCCAAATTTTTTATATAAATGTTAGAAAATAAAAAGTCATAATCTGGATTTTTTTTTAATTATTTGAAAAAAAAAAACTAAAAATGAAAATAAAAACTGTCTCTCACAACCAAAACAGGCCCTAAGACGTTCTATTCTACCATTATAGCAGGGTTTAAACTTCCCACCCTTTCGATAATTCAAACCTGAGACCAGCATGGAAGTTCCAACTCCCAAACTTTTAACCTAAAAACACTCAAACTATTGTATTTACCAAATGAAGAAAAACTGAATTTTCGACTACCATAATAAATTCATGATATAAATTACAATTGAGAATGCGAGTATTTAAGTTCCATGATTGCACTTCACATTTTAAAGCTTAGGGAGTAGGGACAATGGCATACCGAAAGATCTATAGTGGAATCAATAAAAATTTTGTTGAATAAACAGTAGCATCCCTAGCAAGAGGGTTTGGACCATTAACTTAAGGCAAACTTTGTAAACAAACAAGAAAGATAGAGAACACAAAGTCAAGAATCCTAAAGGGCTCAACTAGTAATATTTGCTGTAAAAGGGATAGCCTAATTAAAGAAGCTTTGAGTTATGCTTGAAAATTTTCAAATGAGTTCCCATTACTTTAGAATATTGGGAATAGTAAAATTTTCACCATGTATCACCCTAGAGGCCTAGAGAAAAATGATTTAGAGTGCATGGCAAATTTACCACAAAAGAATCAAGCCCTAGCAAAAGAAAATTATGAATATTAGTTCCTCTAAGGGAAAAATGGTGATTTATGGCTATGGCATTTGTTCCATTGATAAAGAATGACCAATGTACAAAAGAGAAATTATTGCAACAAGATGTTGGGAGAGAATGGTGTAGATCTAAAACAAAATGACAAGTTATAACTAGATGTTATCTTCTTACATTTTATTTCAAACACTAATGCTTCCTTTGCATTATATGTAATTCGATCTATGGCTCCAAAGAGGCATTCCATTTGTTAAATTTTGACAATGTTATATTGGAGGTCTCGAATTAGAATCTTGTACATAGATGTGAGTGTAGGATGGAAGATGGAATACTGCTTGTTGTGTAGTCCATGTCTAATGGGCTCAACTTAAAATTAAACCTTAATATTTAAATGGAAGAGGAGTTGGTCCATTATACCAACGCATAAAACATATAGAGATAATTGCAATTTTTGCCTAATAGCATACTGGTTTATATCTTTTTTACTTTATGTTACATATAAATGCTATGCAAATTAGGAAACATTGGCTTACCTGATATCAAGTGGACAAGTGCCTTGAAAAAATTTTATGTTGCAGACCATATATAACTGATACTAATAATAAAGTGACATACACAACCATAACAATTAATTAAGACATTTGAATCAAAATAATTGAGTAGAATTTGTGAAACAAATAAACATACTAACCGAGAAAAAATAAATACCCAATAAAAGGATGATCATAGAAATTGAAAACTAAAATTTGCTTTAAAAGAAGTATGATTTGATTTAGTACAAAGGAAATAGAAACATAATGTTTTGAACTGGTTGCAGATTAGCAGCAATTCAATTCAACGATATATACAACTGTGTTTGTAAAAATTTGTTCATGAGGGTGTTTGTATGTGTTAACCAAACCCATATAGGCTGCATCTCACATAAAGCCATTGAATTTGAGACTTTATCCACACTAAATTTAGATTATGAGCAGACTATAGAAAATAAAAAAGAAAGTTGAGATAACCCTCAATTTCAAATGTCCCAATGAATTTTTCATGAATCACAATAAATTTATCAAAAATTTGAAATTTAAACTTGTTAAAAATTTGAAAATTTTCATTAATTTCATGGAAAGCAAAGAAGTAGAAAGCAGTTTCAAGATCATCCTCAGAAGCTAAGTACAAGTTCATGGCAGTGGCAACCTATAAGCTAACTTGACTCAAATTTTTGCTCAATGATATGCAAGTTTCAACATGACATGAGAGGTTGCTATGTGATAATCAAGTTGCTCTCCACATAGTAGCAAACTTAGTATATCATGGCATACCAAACACAGAAAATTTGATTGTATGTTGTAAGAGAAAAGAGACAAGATGGTCAGATCATCGCCGAATTTGTTCCATCTCATTTGCAACTGACAAATGTTTTCACATAAGCTCTTGGAGGAAATGTGTTTAAAGGATTAAGAACCAAGTTGAACATGCTAGATATACATGCTCCAACTTGAGGGGGAGAGTTAAGACTACATTAGCTTAATTTTAAAAGTTGAGAGATATTATTTCATGTATATATTTAGGTGATTTGTAATCCCTTCAATTAAGGGAATTAGTTGAGATCTTTATTTTATTTTCCTACAATTTAGGATGTTGATTTACTCTTGTAAACTTATATATAGCAATGAATTGGAAGACACAATTTTTTTTCTGAAAACTTATTTTTATCAAGCAATGCTGTAAAAACACCTTTCTTCTTCTTCTTCTTCTTCTTCTTCATTTATTTTTAATTGTTAGGAAACTTTAAGAAAAAGTATTTAATCACATCTACTTTGGATGCTCTTCACAAGTAAAAGTCAACTTGGATAAGCTCCTAACCCCTTACCCCTTCTGTGGTTGGGAATGAATTGAGATGGTAACCAGCAAGCTACATATGGCAATCCAATTTTTGGCTAATAGTCTCAAGTCAAACCAAACTAGATTTCTCACAGTTCAAGCCTCCCCACATTATCAGAATTCAGACATGAGAGACCATTCTTTATTACAATCACAAAACCACAGCAAGATATATAGGATCATAGTTGAATCAAATAGACATGCCTTTGTTTGCAGGCTTTCCAAGATCCTTTCAAATCTCCGCTGAAACGGTTCGTTTACAGCGGCGACTTCATCGGTGCGGAGATTTCTGAGAGAAGGCTGTTAGTCAGCTGGGAAGCGGGATACTGGGAAAGGGGTTCAACGGGGGTCACGAGTCCGCTAGGGCTCCGACCAAGCCTGAGACGTCCGGCGAGCAGCACGTACTAGGCCGAGAGCAATGAGAGATTGGGAGAGAGGTTCGCAGGAGTAGGAGCCAGCTGAAGCAGGAGGGAAAAGCGAGGAGTAGGGGAAAGTGTGGGAAAATATCCCGCGCGAAGGGATAAGGGTTTTGGGCATTAGTGACGGTTTCAAAACCCTCACTACTACTCTCCGTCTAATATTTTTTTTAAATGATATAACATTAGTAACAGTCAATAATTCGTCACTAATAATGGCCTATTAATGACAAATCTAGAAATTCTTCACTAATAAGAGACCAATGGTGACGAATTTGTAAATTCGTCACTAATACTCTGAACATAAAATTTTTAATTTTTTTTTAACAAAAGAAGTATTAGTGATGAATCTACAAATTTGTCACTATTGGTCCTTTATTAGTGACGAATTTACAACATCGTCACTAATACTCTGAACTGAAATTTTATTTTATTTTTTTTGTTTTAGAAAAAATGCATTATTAGTGACGTTTTCAAATCTGTCACTAATAAGGACCAATAGTGACGAATTCATGAATTCGCCACTAATACTCTAAACCTAAAATTTTTAATTTTTTCAAAAACAGGAAGTATTAGTAACGGTTCTCGAATCCATCACTAATAATAGGTCAATAGTGACGACTTTACAAATTCGTCACTAATACTCTGAACTCAAATTTTTTTTATTTTTATTTTTTAAAAGTGAGACCAATAGTGACGAATTTTGTAATTCGTCACTAATTATTTGTACTTAAACCCTTAACTAAATTTTTTATATATTCATAAATATTAGTAGTGATGGTTAACTAATCGTCACTAATAAGTGACTTTTAGTGATGAATTTAATCCATCACTAATACCATAAAATCGTCGCTAATATTTTTTTGGAAAAAAATTCACACGAAAATTATTTACCGCGCAATTTTTAGTGACAAAAATATTAGTGACGGCTTTAAAACCTTCACTAATAGTTTTGTATTAGTGACAGCTGCTAAAACCGTCACAAATGCGTACACTATTAGTGACGGCTTTGAAGAACCGTGACTAATACAACACTATTAGTGATGGTTTTAAAACCGTCACTAATACTTTCGTCACTAAAAACCTATTTTTTGTAGTGCCTTATTCTACTTATATATAGATTTTTTTTTATTGTTTGTTATGGTTTTTTTGTATTTTTCAATTCAAAACTACCAGAAATTAAATTGAGATTTTGAAGGCCATTAAAAGTCTCTTGTTCTATTTTTATATTTCAGTAATGTTACACTTACCTACCAAACATCCACCACAAAAAATCAGGGTATTAGTGACGGATCAAAACTATTACTAATAATCATAAATTCGTCACGAATAATATTAGTGACAAATTTATGAATATTAGTGACGGTTTTAAAATAATTGCTAAATGTGCCGTTATTACTAACTTTTAGTGACAAATTCAAAATTTCGTCACTAATAATGGAGTATTAGTGATGGATTATAATCGTCACTAAAACCCTAATACCGTCACTATATAGTCTAGAACGGTTCAACTCAAATTCATTACTAATTGTAGGGGTATTAGTGACGAACTAAAAATTCGTCACTACTAGTAGGGTATTAATGACGAATCAGAAATTCGTCACTAAAAGTAAGGTATTTATGAAGGATTCAAATTCATCACTAATAGTTTGGTAAAAGTGACGAATTACAAATTCGTCACTAATACTCTGGCATTAGTTAAGGATTCAAATTCGTTACTAATATCTTACTATTAGTGACGAATTAGAAATTTGTCACTAATACCCTACTATTAGTGAAGGAATCAAATTCGTCACTAATAGTAGGGTATTAGTGACGAATTTGAATCCTTCACTAATAATTAGAAAAATAAAAAAACCTTTAATACTAATTTTTTTAATCATCAATTCTTATATAAAAATCTGTAGTTACATTTCGAATACATAAATTGAAACCATAATTACTACAAAATTCGTAAATCATTCAAAATTTTGAATTTAAATACAAATTCAATTAAAATAAAGAAATACCATATGTTCAGATAACAAAAATTATTTAAAAATATTCAAAATTCAAATACAAATATTAGTACAAATTCAAATTAAAATACAAAAACTCCATTTGTTCAAATAACAATAAAAATTATAAAGAAATTGTCAAAAGTTGCATCTGACGACTGTAGTGCATGCATGCATGGTATCGTGCTGATGTTATGACAGCAGCAAATCCTACAAATTAAAAGTCATTAAAAAAAATTTAGTATGCAAATGGAGGAGAGCTGACGCTCAGTATAATCAGGAAAAATAATTATATGATATAACAAATTTGCAAAGATTTCATAATCATGCATATTACATAATTTGTACAGTAGTAATATCAATAATGAAAAATATAACATTGCATTTGAGAGCATAAATATTGAATATTTTGATTGGATTTTGATAATACAATTTGATATTACGTTTTCTTAAAATTTTAATGTAAATTCAAGTCCAAAGTGTCTCCAAACACAAGGAGCATAAAATTATATTGAAATTTATTAAAGTCAATTTAAATCTAAATTTAAGATAAAAAATGCATGCTCTGGAACACAGCATGAGATTAGTTTATGAGGGATTTGCACAATGACTCAATGAGGTATTAGCATTGCGTGGGGAAGGGGATGCGGCGAATAAATCCAGCCGGGGACACGTGTCCATTAGCATGCTTTACTGTTTCGTAGACAAGCATTATTGTTTTACTTGAAATAAAACTCTAAACAGTGATTGTGGGGTTTGCGGAGGAGGGAAATGGGAAGATTCATGAAGAAAAAGGTCATGAACTGGCATGAGCACGTGTGTATCTTTTCAAGTCTTAATGAGAAAATATTATAACTAAGTTAAATATGCTATTCAAATGGACATGAAATTGGTCATTTGTTTGGTAGCTGAGAAAATCGTGGAAAATAAAATATGCCCTAGTTTTCGTCGGTGATCTCATGCCTGGACCATTTTTTTCCACTTTTTTTTGTTCTTTTCTATAGTGACATTGCAACCCATATGTCCAAACGAATCCCTAATTTGTGTCACATCTTGGCATTCCTACGAATTTTCAAAACTAGAAATTTGAAGCATAGATGGAGAGAGGGTGAATGTGGCTACGTGGAAAATATTTACATTTACCTATCCATTTGTTAGAGGAATCCAACATAGAATTTGACCTTATCTGCGCAATATTTTAATTAGGATTGATGGAGATGTCAATCTAATCGTTATTACTTTAACATTCATTTTATCATAATTATCGGTGTTCATGGTTTTTTTTTTTTTTTGGGAAATTTTTAACGAAAATTCTGCAGCATGCCGTCTGTAAATTGGACATTTTCTCATAAAACCTGCACCTGATAGGTTCAAATAGATCATTTATAAGAAGTTCAAGGCACACGAGAACCTATATCCACTACCAACATGTAATACACATCAGCTGCATCCGCCATGCAGAAGGTATTCTAGACTAGCATGCAATCATGTAGCATTCAATAATTCACAACAGTAATACATATATCCATTAAATTCAGAATATAAATAGCAGAGAACAGTGGATAGTATTGAATTCAGTGTAGTATTGTTATTCATCTAGGTATTTGGACATGAACGTTATGAGATGATGAGAGCATTTAATTTAAATAATTATGAAAATGATGCTCCCTCTGAGTTATGTATATATTCAACTTATGCCTTTTTCAAATTTTCAAATCCTTAGGCAAGTGTTTATAATATTTTCAATGATTTCAACTCGGCAATGAATGTTTTAGGCTTACCGGACCAAAAATATATAAATGAATGCTTCTTTAAATGAACTAAGCCTATATTGCCTCATTTTTTATGATTTCTAACTTTCACTCATCCTTTCAAAAATATTTTAACATTGAAGCTTATCATAATTATCTTGTACATGGTTTTCTTTTTTTTGGGAAAAATTTTAATGAAATTTTGGCAGCATGCCATCTATAAATTGGACATTTTCCCATAACACCTACACCTGATAGGTTCAAATAGATCATTTATAAGAAGTTCAAGGCACACGAGAACCTATATCCACTGCCAACATGCAATACACATCAACTGCATTCGCCATACAGGAGACATTCTAGACTAGCATGCAATCATGTAGCATTCAACAATTCACGACAATAGTACATGTATCCATTAAATTCAAAATATCCAACAAGTAAAGCTATCATCTGTACAAGATAAATAGCTGTCATATGAAAATTTCCCAACTGAACAAGATATACAACTATAATAACAATAAATAAATAAAAAACTTGTACGCATTATGTAATCATATCAAGTAATTAAAAATGACAACATCCAAAAGAAGGATGGATCCATAAGGAGGATGCATTTAGGAGCACATATCCAAAACGACGGTTCGTTCAAAAGGAAGTCGCATCGAAAACGATGGAACTTTCACAAGGACAATGCATCCAAAAAGTGCAACACTAATGGAACTTTCTGAAACAAGAAAGATTAAAAAATAATATTATTCTCAAGTCATATTTGTTTTGTAATATTAATTTTTTGCAAATTCATGCAAACTATCTATAACTACATAATATAAAAATTTCCCCAAATATAAGACTTTAGTTCTTCCCTGAATTTGTACCTTTCCTAGAGAATAAATGTAATGCTATCTCCCCCCCCCCCCCAAAAAAAATGGACCCCATTACTGTCACCCCCTAACAATCAGCTTAATGGGTTTTAGTGTCCAAGTTAGAATAACATATAAAGCTCTTCAGAGGAGCTAGTATAAGTTTTCATTAATCATTGAAAATTTTACTATATTATAATACAAACAAAATCATAAAATACTTTTGCACAAGTACTATGTTAAACTATAAGTACCATACATACCTTCTAATCAAATGAGCCACCCGCATCATCTAGTCAAGATTGGCGTATCATTTCCTTGAACCACGTTTGCCTATCCATCATGGCTTGCTTCTGGGCTTGAAATCTGGAGACTGAATCTCTCAATTGCGTGTTCTCCATTTCCATCATTTGCATCCGTTGAGCCATCTCCTGCTTATCATACTCGGCCTCTCGACGCTGTCGTTCCATCTCTGCACAAGCCGCTACACCCATGGATGATGATGTTGTTGGGGCGATGTATCCACTTCCAAGACCTTTCACCCAGCCTCCCGATCATTGCCCAAGCACCTAGGAATTGATCTTGAAATCTATCATGTGCTGACTCCCCTCTAAAACAGGTGCATCCCTCAGCTCGACCATCCGTGCCTAATTTCAAACATGAAAATAATAAAAAGGAATAAGTAAGACTAAAACTTTGATGTTTTGAATAAAGTAATAAACTAAATCTTTTGTTTCACTTACATGTCTGTCCTACGCACCCTCGCACCACTCCCCCGATCGTCATTGGTGTGTTCTATGATAAAGATCCGGCAACGGCTCCTCTGCGTTAGTCTCGGGATCACACTACATTATCATAAAAGACATCATTAGTATTATGTCATGTAATGGTCAGTTAGTTTTAATATAGTAATTACCTAGTGATGATTTACGAATAGCCTCGATTCACCGCAATGCGTCGTAGGGAGTTTGCTACGATTCGCAGCATTTGTTTCACATATGCCTTATAAGGAATATGTAATGATGGTTGATTAGCGACATCATTGTGAAAAATTAGTGATTATAATACAAACACATCACCTGATAGTGTGGGTTGCGGAAATGGTGACACACCACCACCTAATCCTCTTGGGATATCTCTTCATATGGCCACACTTCTAGCATTTTCGAGCGATAGCTCTTAAATTTATTACACAAGTGGACATCGACCGCCCTCCTCACATGATCATCCTCGAGGATGTCCATATCAAACTCCTCCTAGATATATAGGTAATACAATTACAATGTTAGACAGTTGTTAATTGGCTAGTGTATTAAAAGTAAAAAAACATTTAAATTAAAAACAACTTTATAGGGTTTGGGAACTTACCAAAATGCGTATGTAAAGAACCATGCGTTACTCCTGAGTCACCTGCGACCAACTAAATGTGGTGACTGGAGCATACTGTTGGCATATAATGCCGAGCTCCCTCATCCACGCAGTGCACCAATCGTTCAGCGGGGCGGTGTATCCTAGAGGAATGTCAATCTAAATCCTCTGTTTTGTCCTATCCAGATGCTTCCTCGGTGACATTTTCTTTGTTGCACCATGGCCTGACCAGACAGTAGACGTAGATGCTGAAAGCATAGTTAATTTAATAACAACATTATAATCATACACGTGAATAACTATCATCAAAAGTTGACATGTAAATAAATTAATCGTATCCATACCAACACTGCTCATCACGGTCGACAACTCGCCCTGCGTATCAGTCGCATAAGTGGTATCCATGTCTGGCCAAGGTGCCGATGGCTCAGACAAAGGTGTCGCCGCATCAGGCCCGCCAGTCTCGAGGATGTTGGATCATCCTGATGCGATGTACTCGTGTGCCTGAAAGGAAGTCTCCAACGTCAACCTCCTGGTGCCATATCTGCAAATTAGTAGACAAGTAATATAAGAAGTATGAATATTAGATGGATGCACCATACATATATTTTAAGTTATTTACACATGTCAGATACAGAGTGACAAAAATAACATGATTACCCCCCTATACGTCCTTAATATCGGTATCATCCTCACTTTCTAAAGTTTCTTCCTCTTCACTACAGTACTCGACCCCTGTTTCATCTTTCCTATCAGTTTCCTCATCATCGATGAAGTGAACATCTACAGAAGGTTCAATTGTAATGTCAGCAGTCCCTATGTGTTTTGGCGTGACACCATTCCTATACAATGGTATAGGATCGACACCTTCTTCGGCAACATTTGTAGATTGTGCTGCTGCACTGACAGATGGCTCATCTTCCTGGAATACAATCTCACTGGCACTCATCTTACCATCTGCAACTTTTGTAATAGCGTACAAACTTCGGGGAGGAATCTTTTGGGCCACATGTCATTCACACTTCAATTTGGTGTCTTTAAGGTAAAACACTTGTTCTGCCTGTGTCGCAAGCACGAAATGGTCATTTTGATACCAGGTCTAGCTAAAATTGACACTGGTAAAGTAGACATCGATGTTTACAAAGTCTATTTGCTCCATAGCTAAGATTTATAATGTCGTCTAGCACACCAAAGTAGTCAATTTCTTTATCTCCTTTTGTGCCTAGCACCGCAACCCCACAAATTTGGGTTCTTCTATGCAATTCGAGGGACGTTGTATGAAATCGTAAACCGTTGACAATACAACAGTGTAGCGGTTAACTCGTTGATCGGGGTCATATGTCAACGCGTACAAATGTTTACTTGCCCTTGGTTTCTTATTGTAATACATGACTTTTATCTATTCAATAAACAGGAGTTTATAAGAATAAACCGTCAATAGTGAAAACATACATTGCTTCTCACTTAAGCAGTATTTGTTACTTACACGACTCCCAAACCAATTGATAAATTCCTTCTTATGTCTTTCGTCAATATTTCGTTTATTTTGATCCAGGAGTTCAGCTTTATGTTCGCTATATGCAACAGTAGTACATGTTAATGTCAACTAAGTATATAATTATGCATATGTAAATACAATGCAAAGTAAGGAGTTTAGAACCACGTACTCGATATATGGAATAGTTTCATCACAATTGTTGAGGACGTAAAAATGAGCCTTTTCTAGGTCGTTCATATCAATGAAATCGTAAACTCGTGCACCGAGAGGCCGAACATTTTCTTGAAATATAGAGCTCCTGGGTTCTTCATCTTCAACATTAATAGCATGAACGTCTGCATTTCGCTCCTCACGAGTAAACATTGTGTCAATATCATGTAGATACATTGAGCAAAATGTAACACATTCACTGTCAATGTATGCCTCAATGATTAAACCTTCCGGCTGCCTTATTGCGCATGTACTCCTTCAAAGTGGACAAGAACCTGTGCATTTTATGTAGCATTATAGACTTGTAGACACAATAAAGAAAAATAAATAAAAACAAGGAAATCACGTGACCATTATACAAGGACTTTATACTTTACCTTTCAATAGGATACATCCAATGATATTGAACCGGTCCTCCAATTATGGCCTCCCTTGGTAAATGGAGAGCTAGGTGGACCATCACATCGAAGAAAGCTGGCAGAAATATTTTCTCCAGCTTGCATAGTATGATCACGATGTCATCTTCTAACCGTGCAAGTACGTTTACGCTCAATTTTTTGGAGCACAACTGCCGAAAAAAGATTCCCAACTCAATCAACACCAAGCGAACATCTTTAGTCAAGTGTCCATGAAGGAAAACGGGTAGAACCTGTTGTAGAAGGATGTGACAGTCATGAATTTTCATTCCTAACATCTTCCCTTCCTTCGTGTTTATGCATCGAGCTATGTTCGATGCATATCCATTGGGGAACTTCATTGATTTCAACCATTCGAAGAATTTATTCTTCCCATCCTTCGAAAATGTGTAACAAGATGATGGCATGAAAATTTTGTCCCCATCACGAAATAGGTGCAGCTCAGGTCGTATTCCCATATATTCCATATCCCGGCAAGCATTTGCGGTGTCCTTCGTCTTCCCATTTATATCAAGCAATGTACCAATGACATTCTCACAAATATTATTTTCGATGTGCATGACATCCAAGTTGTGGCATAGTAGAAGATCTTTTCAGCATGGCAACTCAAAAAGAAGATGCTTCTCTTTGTACAATTCAACTCCCACTCAGTGCGTTTTCTTTTTCTACTGGCCAATGGTTTCCCAAATTTCACATCTCCGATCAACCTTAGCTAGTTTAATATCTCTTCCCCACTTAGTCACTTTGGCGGCAACCTTCGTTCAGGTTTTCCATTGAAACTTCTGACGCCACAAGTCCTCCAAGGATGTCTAGTTCATAGAAGACGGCGATGACACATAAAGCATAACTTGCGGCCATGCTTCAAGGATAAGAACCCAGCATCCTTATTACATACTGGGGGCATGCTAAGTAACCTTTTGTGCTCCAACCTGACAGGTTGCCGTATGCAGGGAAATCATTAATTGTCCACAAGACTGCAGCATGCATCCGAAATGTTGTCCCGGTTTTCACATCGATGTCTTCACTCATTTTCCCCATAATTCTTTCAACTCGTCAATTAACAAACACAAGTAAACATCAATATCATTACTAGGTGCCCTCAGTCCAGGAATGAGCGGAGACATATAAATGAAAGGTTCTTTCATACGTCGCCATGGCGACGTATTGTATGGCATTATCATAGCTAGCCACATGCTTTACGGGTTGTTCATGTTACCGAAAGGATTGAACCCATCTGAAGTAAGGCCAAGTCTGATGTTGTGAGGATCACTAGCAAACCACGGATGCATTTTATCAAACAGCCCAAGCTTCAGAGTCTGTTGGATGGCTAAGGGTGTTTCCATCTTGAAGACGTTTCTCTTGATGCCATCTCATATCTGTAGCAACCTTTTTGCACATATACAATGGTTACAACTGCGGGATTAATGGACAATATCGCAAAACTTTTTTGGGGATCCTTTAACCCTTCTTCTGATTAGTTGTATACCTCGGTTCACCACATTCTGGGCACTCGTTCACATTTTTATGTTCACCATAAAAGAGTGCACAATCATACCTACACGCATGTATTGGAGCGTAATCGAGACCCAATTCATGCATGTATGTCTTCACCTCATAAAAAGACTTGGGAAGTGTTTCACCATCAGGCAGTGCTGCCTTAATGAGGCTTAAATACATGTTGAATGCGCTCTAAGATAACCCATGCATTGTCCTTGCATGAAGCAACTTTATCGGAAACTCTAATTTTGAGAACTTTTTACAGTTTGGATATAGGGGCACCCGTGCATCCCTCGTGAGATTAACAAATGATTTACCAAGTTGATTCAACGTACTAGCATCACAAGGTGCGGTACCTACTAAAGTAGATTCATCACCAGTATGCGACACAGGCACATCGCCCGTGTCCATTGCAATCCCCCTTTGCAAGTCATCTAACATTTCAATTATCCCTTCCGAACAGGTATCACCACCTACTATATTTGCCCCCTTATCTTCATCGTGATCATCATCGCTCTAAATTGCGTAATCTTCACCGTGGAACACCCATGTTGTGTACCTTTTCTCCATTCCAAAGTCTAAAAAATGTGAATGGACCAAATCAATTTGTTTGAATGTTATGTTCTGGTATTTCTTGCAAGGACACCTTATTCTACTGGCTTTGTCGGCACGAGGACGCACGAACTCTATGAAATCATATACCTCTTTCACGTATTCTGGAAAAAACCTACCCCCGAGCGTTCATCCAACTCTTTTCCATGTTCATTAATTACCCTATAACATGTTCAAGTAAATGGTGTTCATTACATTCTCATAATGTTTATCATGAATGCATCGTGAATCCTATAATCAACCATCATACTCTAAAGGGTACGGATCCTATACCATTTAGGAATGTTGCATTTACATTACAATCAATCGCTCAAATTCCTTTGTCGTAATCGTTATAAATTTTAGCAGCATCTCCCCATGTCTCTCCAAGTACACAAGATGGGGGAAGTGAACATGTTGCTAGTTTTTCATCACTAACAAATTGTCATGACACCCCACTATGCACCCAGAGAACACAACTAGAGACGGGCTCGAAATATATAATGACAATTGACAAAGCGTGAACGATGACAACAATATAAATATAATTTCCTGAACTATCCACATTGGACAATCCAAGAATGGTTGAAATACAAACATTACTAATCGTAAGTGAAACAAATAATTAACATGTTCAAGTGATTATTAGTCAACATAGTATGACTAATAATCAATTGAAATATAGCAATTGATTTGTCTCACATATACGATTAGGTATGATTGTATAGTGACCGTTCTTGGACGAGTCTAAGCTTCAATGAATACATGAAATGACAGTTCCAGTATCTCTCAAAATACAGGTAGAATTCAAATGCTCCATTTATTTTCATTAATTTTAGAGGTAATACAATATAGATAGACACATCGAAGCACGCGTACAGTCATTCAAAAGCATGGTAAAACAGAATGCAATAAAAAACAAAATAACAGAAAAAGAAATAAAATAAAAGCACAAGGGTGCAAACATTCCGTACATAAGCAAGAGAGAAAGTGCATAAAAATATCCCAAGCAACTAGTCTATCCTAATCAGAGTCCGAATCAAAATCAGAACTGCACAAGCAACAAGATGAGGCTACTGCTTTAGTGGCATCTCGGTCCTGTGCCATTTCCTCCAGAAGACGACCCATTTTAGGTGTAAGAGGGGAGGGTGGTGGTTCCCTGTATGGGCATGGCCTGAGGGCTTGAGGCAGGAAATGGTCAGGAATGTCCGTCGGAGGTGGATTATCGTAATCATACGGCATGGTCAGCCTAATCGTACGAAACAGCACCGGATGAGTGGGCATGTCCTCTGTAAGCCCTGGGGTAACATTCGAGGACTGCTCTCTACTAAGTGGCATAGCAGAATGTGCCGAGGACAACTGCACATCCTCAAGAGTCACCCTTGGTGCTCTCACCTCATCTGAATCCTTTCATGCTCACTTTTTACTACTCGACCCTTGGAAGAAGACTCTCCCCTTGGTGGGTCCTGAACCCTCTGCCACTTTGAGGCGACTTGAGGCTCCCTTCAAGGAGGCATTAGCCAGTAAAGAGGAAATCCTACGATTTAAGTTCAAAACAAAACTTTTTTCAAAAGGGCATACTTAACAATAAAATTAGGAGAAAATATTCACACCTACTTATTAAAAAAGTTCAACATAAATTTAATTTTAAAACTCATTTACTAAACCAAGTAAAATTATTAGTTACTTGTTCATATGAGCGCTTCATTCTAGTTATTATATACTTTTAAACACCTTACAACTGTTTTTATCATATACTCAAATCTAACTTTTTCTTTCTAGCGGCTCCTTTTTCATAAGGAGACCAATAGAGAAGAAATAAGTTGAACTCTAGTCATACTCCTCAAACTTTAAATTTCAATAAGTTAATTAGTTTGCTTGTGTGGTTGGTGAAATTATCTTATGTTTTTGGCATATTATACTGTTCATTCTTTAGTTTGTTTTCTAACTATTTAATTATTTTTATATTCTCTTTTTAACAAATTTAATTATTGATCGATGTTACTATTAGTGTATCCAAATGGTGTTTAAGTATCTAATTGGACAAAATCAGGTGTCTACAATAATATATTAAACACAACAATCATACAATTTTATTAAGTACAATAAATCACATTAAGTTAATATTGAATAGTTCCTTAAGAACATAAGCAGTACGAGAAAATGATAGTATAGTAGCAAAAATAAAAAATGCAATGAACGACACAAGGACATGTACAACAATTTAATTTTTTTAATTAGAATGAAAACATATTTGAATAAAGAGCATGCATCGTATAATTTAGAATCTTCCTAGGCCAAATTATAGCACCAAACCAGTCATCAATCTTTATAATATATATATATATATATATATATATATATATATATATATATCCCTTTATTGTCAATAAGTGCAAACCTGTATCAACACCAAACCACCATCCTAACTATTATCTTTGCTTTGTTCTTTGTGCAATAAATTTATTTTGTACTAATTTATTAAAAAAATAATTTTTCTATTTTGGATAATATTAAAGTTCAAGAAAATATAATATAATAGAGACACTAAGAAATCACAAGATGAATACAAGATAAAATTGAGCTGACCATATCAGATAAAATAAAATTCAAACAATTCCAAAGAAGTGAGAAATCAGGAAAACATTGAAACATATAAATCAATTCAGGAGCCAAGTCATACTCAAGCGGCAGCGTGGCTGGGGCTGCGGCTCCAAGTGCAGCCTGAGGTGGGGTACCTAATAACGAAGAACTGGCCCGGTAGCAGCGGCTTGGCTGGGGTTGCGGCTCCAAGTGCAGCTTGAGGCGGGGTACCCGACGGCGAAAAACTGGTTGGATAGCGGCGGTGCGGCTGGGGCTACGACTTTGAGTGCAACCAAAGGTCAAGGACTCAATGGCAAATGGCGGGTAGCGGTGTGCTATGAGCTGAGACAGAGGAAGGTCAAGGAGTTTAAGAAAATGACCAAAGAGGAGGAGTAGCTCGGGCGGGAGGCTACGAGTAGACGACCAGAGGGGAGAAGGGACTTGGGCGGCGGCTGCAGTATGTCATGAATAAGGTCGGAGACGATGACCAGAGGGGAATCCGAGCAGATCAAGGGGCTCGGACAAGATAACTCGTCACCAGAGAGCTCAAACCGAAGGGCTCCGAGCTGATTGTCATATAGAAGATGCCTAAGAGACTACAAGACTCAAGCCAAATGGGGGGAGTCCGAGTAGACTAAGGGGCTCAGACAAACAGATCGACTCTTCAGCTTGGACGAACAGATGGCTCTTCAGCTCGGACGAACGAGCGACTCTTCAACTAGGACAAACTAACGGCTCTTCACAAAGGAGTTGTTCTTTGCTGAGGAGCTCGTATATTTGTACGTAGACCGAGCAGGCTGAGGCGCTTCCCAGGGGAGGTCGAACAGAAGATGTCAAGTAGCTTGAAGGGCTTGGGCGGGAGGCTACAAGCAGACGACCAGAGGGGAGAAGGGACTTGGACGATGGCTGTGGTACCTGCTGAAGGCAGCTAGAGAAGGAAGGAAAGGAGAGGAAAGAAGGGAGGAAGGAAAGCTAGGGGAAAAAAGGAAGAAAGAAAGGAGATCGCAACGTCGCGCAGACGACGGGAAAGGAAATGGAAAGGAGGGAAAAGAAGGAAGATTAAGGCAAACTTTATTGAAGGACTAGTAGTGACGAATCCATAACCGTCACTACTAGTAGGATAATGTCACGCCCCGAACCCGAAATGGGACCCAGAGGTGAGAAAGTAACCTAACCTGTCCCTATATCATACAAATCTCAAAAGGATACAGTACAATGGATGAGGGTCCGACCCCGTGGGGTTCCCAGGCACCCTAACAACATCCAACCACAATCATATATGCAGTGAAAAAATCATGCTATATCAATACATGCAGTACCATACCAGAGTCTATACAAGAGCAAAACCTAACTCTAACAAAAATGTACAACCGGGTGCCCAAAAACAACCCTCAATGGCAACCCAACAAATCTACAGTCCTAGCACTTACCCAAGCGCTAACGCAGTACACCAGCCTCTACGCTCCCTACTCCAGGACGCTAGTTCCGGTAAGGACCTGTAAAAATGTACATACAGTAGGGGTGAGACACCTCTCAGTAAGGAAGAACACAGGTTATATCAATGTGTGGCATTTGAGTGTTAACATGAAAAAACATACACACAGTTGAATGCAATCCAATACTAATTCACACAGTGCATACAAGCACACATAACATATGATCAGTAACCCGGTAACCAGAACTGGCGATCCCATCAGCTCAGCTCTCTCAATACACCGGTCACAAGAACTGGCGATCCCATCAACTCAGTCCCATCATATACACACACATAATCAGTACACAGTGTCATCACACTCATCGGCCCGAAGCCGGTATGGCATTCCGGTGTTGGCCCGTACCCAACCCGCGAAGCACGGCGCCGCCGGCACATGGCAAGTCCTCCACTCCCATGGCATCGTACCGGCGCTAACTGGTGGATCTACACCCTTCGGTCTGATCTACCGGAATAGGCTCACGCCCTCGGATATAGATCCGGCCACTCTTGCCTATGTTGCAGCCGATAAACACACGCCCTCGGATATAGAGTCGGCCACTCTCAGTACCTGGAATAATTTCGGAAACACATTCCTACTAACATCTCAACATATCACACACACATGCATGCTCATATAACCAAACAAACCACGCCCATTTGGTAATCTAAATCATGGTTTTTCAAGCAAATACAGTTTATACAAAGTCAAGGCACGACCATCCCATTCACGCAGTATAAATATCACATATACACAGGTTTTCATCAAAACCAAGGATGCAGCCCGTCGCCCCCTTTTTCCCAAAAACTATAGTAATGAAAACCCCATGTTTTCCCCATTAGATCCCCCCAAATGAGTAGCCAAAACACACGCAGGACCGTGGACCATAGATCCACCGAGTCTGATTTCAAAAATAACTAACATAACACAGTTTCCCCTTACCTCAACCCCGTAAGCAAAACCCAAACTCCAAGGTCCCTAAATAGATAACCGAGTTCCAAAACCTACAAATTACAGTATAGAAAATACTCACAAGACTATCCTCTACAAGACTACCATATTAGAAATGAAAACCGAGCCTTACCTTGATTTTACGCCGAAACCCAAAAACGCTCGAATCGAGATTCCGATCCACAGAAGTTGTAGAGAATCCTTCCACGATCCTTGTGGTAACCTCGGATTTCCGATACCACCAATGACCGGCGAGGAAATAGAGAGAGAGAGAGAGAGAGAGAGAGAGAGACAGAGAGAACTTAATGAATAAGAAACCATTTTTTTCCTTTTTCAGCCTTTGACCCACCCAGTTTTCGTCGACGAAATGTACCTTCGTCGACAAAAAGTCGAGTATTTCGTCGCGGATGTCGGCCGCCTCGTCAACGAAGCCTAATATATCAATTTCTCCATACCTCTCGGCTTCTCTTCGTCGACGAACCCTCTGAATTTCGTCGACGAAAAGTCTTCTGCATTCGTCGACGAAATTTGGCTTCATCGACGAAATCTGCAGAAAATTCCGTATATTTTTCCGAGTTCTTACAGACAATAGTGACGAATTAATAAATTCGTCACTAATGCTCTGCAAAAAAAATAAAAATAAATAAATAAATACGTGAAGTATTAGTGACGGTCCACAAATCTATCACTAATACAAGGGAAATAGTGACAAATTTTGAGTTTCGTTACTAATACTTTGAAATAAAAAAAATTAAAATTATTTTAGAATATGGGAAACATTAGTGACGGTTTCAAAATCCGTCACTAATACCAGGGCAATACTGACGAATATATTAATTCGTCACTAATACTCTAAAACAAAAATATTAAGATTATTTTTAAATACGGGAAGTATTAGTGACGATTCCTAAATTCGTCACTAATACTGGTGCAATAGTGACGGAAAAACAAATTTGTCACTAATACTCTGAAACAAAAAAAATCTTGTTTATTTTTCAATACGTGAAGTATTAGTGACGGTTCCCAGATCTATTACTAATAATAGGCAAATAGTGACGAATAAAGAAATTCGTTACTAATACTTTGAAAAAAAAAATTATAAATTATTTTTAAATACGAGAATTATTAGTAACGGTCTCAAATGCGTCACTAATACTGAGACAATATTAACGAATATACCAATTCATCACTAACACTCGAAACAAAAGTTTTCATTTATTTTTAAATTAATAGTAGTGACGGTTAGGATATTAGTCGTTACTAATACTGTACAAATCGTCGCAAATATTTTCTCGAGATAATTTATACGCAAAAAAACTATTTCCCATGATTTTTTCGGCTTTTAGTGACGAACTTATTAGTGACGGATTAAATTTCGTTACTAAAAGTTCGTATTAGCGACGGTTCGCAAATTCGTCACTAATACTCCCCTTTACTGACGAAATTAAATCCGTCACTAATAAGTTCGTCACTAAAAATAAATTTTTTTTTGTAATGATGACACTTTTTCTTACTCACTATTTGAAATAATTGTACTATATACTTACTTTAATACCCATAAAGTAGTGGGTATATAAAGTAAAATTTCATATGCTTCCCCATGTCTGTATAATAATTTCCATCAAGAGGGTCTGTGGGCTGGGGCACGTGATTGACAAGAAAGAGTTTGTAGCTTAGCGTGAGAGAGAAAGGACCTTAAAAACGCAGGGGGTGGGGGTGGAATTTTGTGAGGGGCGTGGCCTCACAACCTGTGGGTGTGGGGTGAGAATGTGAAGGGACGAGGCTAGTCTGGTCCCGCTCGAGCGATAAGCCAATAAAGATATTGGTTCCTTCGATTGACCAGTGAGGCGCTGCTGGCAGGGACTCCTCTCATCAGAGCGCCTGGCCCGCGCCCAGTGCTCCCCACCGCCTTCATAACAGACCATTCGTGCCGCCTCCCTATAATACTCACTTTTTTAAGTGCGTCGAAAAAGAAAGTCGCCATATATTTTTATTAAAATGGTTTGGTTTGTTTTGGGGACTTGTATATTTTATCCTTCAGAAGTATTTTTACTTTCTTGCTCCCTTAAATAATAAACATGTCCTTTATAATAAGTATCATGCTCTATTATTTGTAGTTTTATTCAATCAAATTCAATTATGGAAGGTTCATTTTTCAAAACAGTTGGTAGCACACGACATACCTAGCTATAATAGAATTAATTTTCCATTAAAGAAGCTAAATTTTTAGGTTGTCAAATAACTTTTATTCTTAAATTTAGGTTGGATTTTATTATTGCCACACTTCTATTTTAAATATAAGTTTTGGGTATTCTAATTCTTTATTTTCCTATTATGATTAATTTTTTGGCTGGGGGACTTGGCTTGCCCTGCTTGCAAATTTATTTATAAAAGTTCAAAAGTAGTTCCACATATCGTTTTAAATGAATATGAGTAGGCAAATAAAAAGAAAAATGTTTCAATGTAGGACTCTAGTGATAATTCTTCTTCATATGTTTTAAATAGTTGGTGATGTTTTTCTTTCTGACGTTTTTCAATTGTTATTGGAATGTATTTATTCATGGTTATAATTAACAAAACCTCTCTTCTTCTTTTTTTTTTGAAAAAGAATTCTTTCATGTTAATAGAGTAGGTAATTTAGTTAAATTTTAATGAAAAATATAATAAGTATACACATCTAAGTGTCTATTTGGCTCGATGATTTTTTCAAAAACAAAAAAATAAAAATAAAAATGGCAAGCCCCATAATATATATATGGCAAGTTTGGTTTCTTTTATTGGTGGGGGGTATTGGATAAATATAGGGAACGAAAAACTGATGATCTACAACTTCTTGTAAATGTAGACAGAGAAATGGTAAAAGAGAATGAAGAGTAGAGCCAGTATGGCCTGTTGGGCAAGCGAAATGGTCTTTTTATTGTCGTTTTGGGCCTTTTGGCAGCTGCTGCTGCTGCTGCAGTTGGGATTGCTGCTGATGCTGTAAATGATGGGAGGGGGAGGAGGTGGGGAAGAAGAACAGAGGAAATCTTGAATTCTTTGAGGCCTTTCGATTTGAAACTTTGAGGTTAGAGCGTTGTATCCTGTAAGAATCCGATATTTCTAAAGTCTCACTCGCCTATCGATTTGCAATAATAATAATAATCAGGTTATATTATTTCAATCTATTATTTTTATAGATTTATTAAATTTATTTTTATTTGTTTACATAATTTTTCAATTTATAGTTAGTGTTAATTTTGAAATTTAATTAGTCAACAAGAAAATATGAATTTGGATATAAAAAACAAACAAAGAAAAAGAAAATAGAAGAATTATCCCAAAAGGGAGCTTTTAATAAATTTATTTTTAGTTCTAAACAAAATATAAATGAGCAAGATGAACTTATAAAAAAATTATTTGCGATCAACTATATCACAAGAAAGATTAAATAGATTGACTATATTATCAATAGAAAAAAAAAATATTTGAAATCTTGAATATAAAACTTTAGTTAGTGATTTTGCATTTCAAAAGGTTAAAAAAAATTAATTTTAAATAAAAATTAAATAAAATATTAAGCGCCTCTAATTAAATCATTCGCCTAAGACCCCAAATTGTGAAGAGTCGGCCTGTAACGTGTGTTTGTCTATATGTAGAGAGAGAGAGAGAGAGAGAGAGAGAGAGAGAGAGAGAGAGAGTTTTCAAGCTAGCTGGCTAATAAGAAATAAGGAGAAATGCAGAGAAAGAGATATCGCAGAAGAGGATAAAATGGATGAACAAATTAGTGGCACCAGTAATGGCACATTTAGTGATTGAGTAGTGGGGGCATGAATCCTACTGGAAGCGTTGATTCTCGCATTGCACGCTCCCATCGACCACTGCCTCTCTCTCTCTCTCTCTCTGCTCCCCAAAACCCCAGCATCGAAAAAGAAGAGTTCAACCATCAGAATATGACTTTGATGATGAGATGGGTGGTGGGTGCTGGGGAAGTCCTTTAGCGGCATCTATATTCATTAGGGTAACTTTTAAAGATTTGACAAAGAAGATTATTATTTTTAAACATTTTAAAAATATTTTTTCAAATTTAAAAATTTTAGAGATTTGTTAAAAAAAAAAAAAAATACAAATTTCTCTATACTTTTATACAAGAAGATAAATATTTTTAAAAAATGTTTGTAATATTTTTTTAAAAAAATTTTGAACAGGAGATTTTTATCTTTTATTATTATTATTATTATTATTATGGATTTACAGCATGGGAATCTAGAGAAAATGGAAGAGAAATAAAAGTTAAAGAAGGTTGGAGGTGTTCTTGTCCTGTTCTTATGTTCTATGCGAGTGTGCGAAGGCTGTTTAGAGGGGAATCAATCAAATAAATTAAATTATGAGACACAAAGTTATGGAACATTAATATTTTTCCAAATATCCTCACCTAAATTAAACCCAAATCACCGATGCTCACTGCAGCCGTTGCCCCTCTATATACATTAACACAAATGGGCAGCGGAATGAATTAGATCGATCAGGTAGATCAATATATTAATATACACTAAATATATACCTGTATATATTGCTATAGGCCTCCTATGGCCTCCAAGACTAAATTCATGACTATATCGTTCTTTCCAGCAACAATAAGTATTAATTGCTATAGCCTCCTATGGCCTCCAAGACCAGATCAAAGTCTCCACCGCCATAGAGTTTGGCCTCCTCGGCACCTCCTACCCGCCCTCTGACGGATCCTTTAGGGACGACGCAAAACCCTACATAAACCCTATTATAAACTTTCTCGCCAGCAATGGTTCCCCGCTTCTGGCCAATGTCCACCCCTATTTTAGTTACATCGGTGATCGCCAAAATATCAAACTTCAGTACGCCTTGTTCACCGCCCCCGGCGTCGTCGTCCATGACCCGAACAGCAACCTCGACTACCGGAACCTCTTTGATGCCCTAATGGATGCTCTATACTCTGCTCTCAAGAAGTCCAACGGCGCGAACGTGGAAATTGTTGTGTCGGAGAGCGGGTGGCCATCGGCCGGCGAGTCGGCGGCGACGACGGAGAATGCAGGGACTTATTACAAGAACTTGATTGATCATGTTAAGGGATCAGGCGGAACCCCAAAGAAGCCTGGACGAGCAATACAGACTTATTTGTTTGCCATGTTTGATGAGAATAAGAAGCCGTGTGCTCCCACGGAGCAGCACTTTGGTCTTTTCTCGCCTGACAAACAACCCAAGTACCAAATTAGCTTTAATTAAATACGTATTTATCATATGCGGATCTTGTGAGAGAGTGGCTAGCTTCTGGCCCTGCTAGCTATATGTATCTCACTGTAATAAAGGCTTGTTCATGGGAAAAGCTATTTATGCTATAATATTATGTTGGAATAAGATTTTCTAAGTGATATGATTGAAAGATGGAAGCACATGCATGAACAAATTCTTCAATATTATTGTTTTCATTCTCTCCCACAACCACAACATGAAAGTGCTTGAAAGACGAACAAATTGAAGATGAACAAAATTAAATTAGAAAATGATACGTGACATTCTACGAACAGATGTGTCTGTAGTGATCTCTGGTTAATTAGAAGAGCATCGTCACTAGTATTCCAAACTTGTAATGGCTAGAACAGTTCTCTGAAGCCCACAAAGTTGTCCAGTCCATTCCTGGCTAGCTAGTAAGCTCCCTCAACCGCAATGAGAGGCTAACTGCCACTGCAATATTGTTTGAACACCATTAACAAGTAGGAGCCTCAATGTCCCAACCCATTTATATTTTCTTTCTTCTTTTTTTTTTTATTTTTTGGAAACTTTCATTGGGTTTGAAAGACAAACTATATATGAGGTTGTTCATTTAATCTTGAAATTTAAAGCAAAGAAATCCAAGATACTTCAATTCATTGGTTTTGACTCAAATTGAAGGAGGTTTATCTAATTTATGTCCTCTTTTTTTAATTACATTTGGAAAAAGCTACAATGATTTCGTTTTTAAGAAAAGTTGTTTCTAGAATTAAATGTAGGTATTTATGTTTTAAGAATATTGTTTAATAGCAAAAATTTGTAATTTCTATTTTTATTAGTGTTGGCGCTATATTTTGTCTGAGTATCAATTCACCAAAAACACGAGACACACTTGGATCCATCATTATTTATTTATTTATTCATTTTCAAAAAATAATGTCAATAAAAATTCGAAAATAATTATGAAATCAAAAATTGAAAAAAAAAATTATATAAATTCAAGAGATCCTAAAAAAAGGCCTTAAAATCCATTTTCGTCCGAGCCTGAGAATTAAGGCCCGATGGGCCCATCAATCTTTTAAAATGGGCTCCAATTGAATTTTGATTTTTGAAATCCAGCCCAAATCCCATTCTTATAGCCCATTTTATACCCAAAAGCCCGCACTCACCCTTAACCTTGCTTGGCGCCCTCTCCCATTTTTCCCCACAAATCACACGTGCAATGGTTGCCCAAGATGACAGCTGCATTTCTCCCCTTATCCGTCATTTCATTTAATTCCAATTTGACATTGCCATGTACCCTCCAGCGTGTTTTTCTGGATTTAATTTTAATTTAATTAAAGATATTTAAGAAAATTTCAGGTGGAACTTTATTTCCACACTTGATGCGTTCATAAAAAAGCCGGATCATTCAGTATTTTTTTAAAGAAAATACACTGGACCATCCATCCGAGTGGACTCAGTTCTGAGAAGTCTGTGACATTAAGCTGGATGTGCCAGAGCTGACGGTACTAAAAAACTCGGCATTTTTTAATAAAAGACGTTGGATGGTTTGGTGCATTTCCTTTAAAAAACACTAGACCATCCAACGTTTTTATGGACGCATCAATTGTGAAAATAAAGTTTCACCCGAACTTTTTTTAAATATTTTAAATTAAATTAAAATTAAATCCAAAAAAACACTCAGGAGGGTGCTGAGTATTTTTTAATTTAATTTGGCGACTTGTTATCATAAATTTTAATATCCAGAAATATATATTTTTGGATTAAATTGTACGTTTTATACATTTTAAATTAAAATCAAATTTAAATAATCAAATGAATTTAAATATAAATAAAATAAAAATTTACATAAATTTTAAATAATAATAACAAAGCCAATTACAAAATACTTTTACTATTTTTAATTGTCATGTCCAATAAAATTTTTATTGTAAAGTAAAATTTGAAAGAAGAACAATTGAGTAAAATAATTACAATAAATTTTATTTTTTATTGTAGTAATTTTTTAATATGTATTATTTGTAATTTTATTATTTTAATCAAAATTTTATAATAGTATTTTGATTTAAAAATAAAAATGAACATTTTTTAATTACTTTTTAAATTTGCATTAATTTTATAAATGTTAATCAAATAGATTGCTCCGGTTTTTAGTTTTTGTTTTCGATCTTTTATTTTCATTTCTAGATTTTGTTTTTCTATTTTTTGACAATAATAACAAATAATCCATATGATTTTCTACATGGATGTAAGTGTCGGTCTTCTTCACCGTATGCATTTTATCATGCTCCTGACCATGTTAAGGATCGTGCGATTCTTCCTCTCAGTTACGCCATTCAACTGGGGAGTGTAGGTTGGCGTAAACCATTTTTGAATCCCTTGTTGCCTAAGGAATTCTAGAAAAGTTTCATTCTTGTACTTTCCTCCTTTGTCTGATCAGAGTGACTTGATGCGATAGCCACTCTGTTTCTCTACAAGAGTTTTGAACTCTTTGAATTTTTCGAACACTTCTGACTTCCTTTTCAGGAAGTAGACCCAAGTCTTCCTACTGTAATCGTCAATGAAGGTGAGGAAGTACCGATTCTATCCATTTGAAAATGGTCTCAATGGACTACACACATCTATGTGAACTAGTTGGAGCGGCATGGTAGATCTCCAGTCGGCTTGCTTTCTAAAGTTGTTTCTATGTTGCTTGCTCATAACACAGCTTTCATATATCACATTTGGGTGGTGGATGTTGGGTAAGTCTTTCATCATCTTCTTGCTTCCCAATTGTTTCAAACTTTCAAAATTCAAATGTCCGTACCTGAGATGCCATAGCCAGTCTTTAATGATAGTGTTCAAATACCTTGGCATATCATGTTGAATAACGAGTGGAAACATTCGATTCTTTGTCATTTGTATTCGAGTAACGAGCTTACCTCGAGCATCTGTTATCACCATCTGCTTATATTTAAGGCTAATTCGGTAGCCTTTCTCCACAAGTTGTCCTAAACTAAGTATATTAGTCTTCATAACTGGCACATAGTACACGTTGAAAATAAAAGTATGGTCTTCATCCTTCCTCTTAATTAGGACATTTCCCCTTCCTCGAACTGGAACTTTAGAAAGATCACCAAATGATATCTCACCCTGAACTTTCTCATCAAGTTCACCAAATAAGTTCTTTCCATCAGTCATGTGATTGCTGGCTCCATAGTTAAGGTACCAAACATTTTGGTCCTGGTGGGTTGAACTGTGTGTCATCAGCATCAATGATTCTCCTTTTACTTTCTCCTTTTTTGCAAAGTTAGCATTTTCATTTTCTTCGTGATTTTAGGGAAACCTCTACACTCATTGTTGTAGTGCTCGTACTTGTGGCAGTTGTAGCACTGAACATTTCTCTTGTCTACCTTCGGGCAGTTATTGTATCTCTCTCTTCTTCCTTATCCTCTGCCTCGTGGGATATAGGTTGATTGTGTCCATCTCTAGTGGGACTTCTTCCACCTTTGTCACCTTCTCTACATTCAAAATTTTCTTAATTCTTTCCATGAGATCCTCGACCTCATCCTTTTCCTCGCTGTGATGTCCCCCTTTTGTCGTATATATCTATAACGAGGGACAACTTCGTTTGGAGAGTTTGCTTCAATGCTTTATCATCACTCCTTCTATTGACTTTTTGCTCATAGGCTTGGAGTGAGCTTATAAATTCTTCTACGGACATGGTTTCAAGATCTTTTGTTTCTTCCATGGTCATAGTTATATAATCAAATTTTGGATCCAAAGATCGCAAAATTTTCTTCCAAATTCTCTCGACGTTGAGAGTCTCTCCATTTCTTCTCAATTGATTTGATACTACCATAACTCATGTATAGTAATCAACAATAGATTCAGTAGATTTCATTCTTAAAAATTCGAAATCACCTCGCAATGTTTGAAGACGAATCTTCTTCACTTTGTCTGCACCTTCGTGTGTTCGATGGAGAGAGTCCCAAACTTCTTTGAATGTCTTGGCGGAGACGATGATTTCTGACATGGCCTCATCAAGGCCTTGGTAGATTATGTAGTTCGCTTTGCGATCCTTCTTTTCATCAGCTCGCAAGATTGTTCTTTAAGTCTCAGACATAATTGTTTCATCTTCCTTTGATGGGGCTTCTGTGTACCTATCTTCAATGACGTCCGTGATATCCTAAGCACCTAAAACGGCTCTTGTTTGAATAGACTAGTTGTCATAATTCTCCCGTGTCAACTTTGGAATGACCACTTAGGTAGCATCGTTTGTCATCGCATTTAATATATATATATATATATATATATATATATATATATATATATGAAGAACAAAGTGATAGAGATTGATTTTGGCAAATCTGATCCCACTAGTGTATTCAGAAGGTCGAAAAACCTTATGAACCGGTTTTGGATTGCAAAGAACCGGTTTAAAAATCACTAAATCGGCAAAAAAAAATTCTGAACCGGTTTTTTTAAAAACAGCTTGACGTAACGGAGAATAACAGCGTTAGTAATTACTGTTGAGACACGTGGCGGATTCTACGCATGCCACATGTTGGCAAATGGACGCGGGTCGATAGCTGAGTCGGGTCGTGCTCGCTGGTCTAGAGCCTGGTTGGGTCGTCTTAGTGGGGCCGGTTACAGGTTGCTGGGCCGGGTCGCGGATCGGGTGTCCAGGTCTGATCTCTCCAGCCGGGCGAGGAAGACGCGTGCGAGAGCGTGGAGCGCATGACGTCGGTGGTCAGTGTCCTCACCTGCGCGTTCGGCGCGTGTAGAGGACGCTGTTTCGTCTTTGGGCGCGTGAAAGCGCGTGGGGAGCTCCCGAACTTCGTTTGAAGCATGGTTTCACCTTTGGAATCGTCTCAATGCGAATTTAACACTAGTATGCTCAATTTTATATTTTAAGCAACTTCAAATCTGGGAAAAAATTGAATTTCTGAGGGAGTGACTGAAACTCTGTGAGAAATTGCACTCAGTTGCAAAACAATTAATTTTAATTTAAAAAAAAATATAGAGACAAATTCAAGATACAAATTTTGAAAAGGGAAATGAGATATTTTAGACATCACATGCATTAGCTCTGAGAGTATCTAAAAAGATTCTCTCGTTTGGAGATCTTTTTAGACATTCCTGATTAAATCACACAGAGATTTTTAATCTCCTTTTAATTTTTTGAATTTATTTATTTATTTATTTACTTATTTATTTTAAAAGGAGTTAATTAAAAGTTATCAATTTCAATTTGGGGATAATTCCTAATTAATTAGGTGTCGTTCATCGAACGGGTGTGTAGGAGGTTGTAAATACCTTCCACTCACATAACTGAACTCTTGATCTCAATTCTAGTAAAAGTAGACCGAGACTATTGGTTCTTTGGCCTAACTTTAATCTAGTGATCAATCAAATAAGTAGTAATTAGGTGTTCTAACCGCACTTAGGTAAATAATAGGACCCTTTTTCGGGACATTGAGACATACACCATAACAAGACAAATTAATATAAGTAGTGTTATGCATTGCGGGCATGGACATGGGTCATAACATTAAGCATTTTCCAACTAGGGACGTAGGAATTAGCTTTTAATTTCATTAGAAACCCATGCAATGCTCTATTACATTAGAATAAAGCTCCAATTATTTTGAAAATTTACATGTATATATATTTTAACTAAATTAAATAGTTTTTTTTTTATGCATGATAAAATCATATTAAATTCAGTATGTACATTCGGTGTACCTAATATTTTCTTGATTAATCCTTTACTGATTTATTGAGAATCCTACTTGTCAATTTATTTTATATTGAAAAAAATAAAGTAGAGAATAGATTTTGAGGGTCATAGAGCCCTTATTCTGCTTATATATAGAATCTTTTTATTGTTTGTCAAATAAATCATGTTTGTTTTTTTCTATCCTAGAGAGATTAATTCTCTAATGCATTACTTAGCAAAGTGTGCTCCTTTTGATAGAGAGGAGTTCATTTGGGAACCCCCTTTGGTCTCCTGCTATGTAATGACAGTGCTCGCAGGCATATCCTCTATTGTGGGTAGTCTGAAATAAGATTGATGCTTTCTGGCTTCAAAAAAAAATTCTCAAATTTAGAACAGTTAAAAAAAAGCTCCAACATCAATGGGTGGGTGGCTTTTACTTCTCGGGTTTGGTGCCGCATGATAATATCCAAAGTGGCACGATGGTGGCTGGAGTCCTCGGGTTATTGAAAAAAAAAAAAAAAAGACTCCAACCTACATAATTAGTTAAAGGGGACCAAAATAATTAAAATTATAGAAGATTGAAAATTAAAAGATATTATTGTGGCAAATATTGTTGTTTTAAAATGGTAAATATTGTTTTGTGATATTGTAAAAGATTCACTTATTTCGTAGCTTGATCTTTCGGAGCATTTTTTTAGAGGAATAACTTTTATTCTTATATTTGGGTTGGATTTTATTATCGCCACACTTCTATTTTAAATAAAAGTTTTGGGTATTCTAATTCTTTATTTTCCTATTATGTTTAATTTTTTGATTGGGGGACTGTACCTTGCCCTGCTTGCAAATTTATTTATAAAAGTTCAAAAGTAGTTCCACATATCGTTTTAAATGGATATGAGTAGGTCGTAAGGTTTTCTGATAACAGGAGGTCTTGAAAATCATGCACGAATGTCAATCCTAATTTATTGGAAAGTAACTATAGAATTGACCACATCCTTCCCTAGTTTGGTACCACCTAAGAGGGTTTGAAAATGTTGCCTACATTGGAGTTCCAAGTAAGCAAATAAAAAGAAAAATGTTTCAATCTAGGACTCTAGTGATAATTCTTCTTCATATGTTTTAAATAGTTGGTGATGTTTTTCCTTTTAACGTTTTTCAACTGTTATTGGAATGTATTTATTCATGGTTATAATTAACAAAATCTCTCCCTTTTTTTTTGAAAAAGAATTATTTCATGTTAATAGGGTAGATAATTTAGTTAAATTTTAATGAAAATATAATAAGTATAAACATCTAAGTGTCTATTTGGCTCGATGATTTTGTTTGAGGCAAGGAAAAGAAAGAAAAATAAGAAAAAAATTCATATACAAAGTTAGACCGAGATTCAACAACTCTAATTTTATGTTTGGAGAAATTTTGGATTAAAGTTGTATTGAATTTAAATAAGATGTAGTATTAATCCTAAATCCAAATTTAAAATTTCTTCCAAACAAGTCTCTTAACTTTTTTAATAAGTTGCTGTTTCCCCATATATATTAATTAAACTGAAGAATTTCGTGGCCTTTTCCTAACATATTTAGCCGCCAAGTTGCTTTCAGAACCGAATACTAAGACCAGCTAGTCTTTGCAGTATTTGACAGGTGATTGAGATAGAGAGAGAGAGAGAGAGAGAGAGAGAGAGAGAGAGAGAGGTGAGTGCAAGTCTTCACCAATTTTGTTTTCTGGTTGAGGCAATTAAATGAGTGGCTCACCCAGGACACAGGACGATGCATTAAACTGGTCCATGCATGTTCCTGGACACTAAGTGTGTTTGTCTATATGTACTGAGAGAGAGAGAGAGACTTTTCAAGCTAGCTAGCTAATAAGAAATAAGGAGAAATGCAGAGAAAGAGATATTGCAGAAGAAGATAAAATGCATGAATAAATTAGTGGCACCAGTTATGGCACATTTAGTGATTGAATAGTGGGGGCATGCATCTGCTTTTGATTTCTGCCTTAGAGGATTGACTGGGGCAATTCTGGCTAGTACATGATGACTCCAAACATCCTCACCTAAATTAAACCCAAAGCACCGATGCACACTGCAGCCGTTGCCCCCCTATATATATTAACACAAATGGGCAGCTGAATGAATTAGATCGATCAGGTAGATCAATATATTAATATACACTAATTATTGGGTCTTCATGGCTATGTCGTTCTTTCCAGCAACGATAAGTATTAATTGCTATAGGTCTCCTATGGCCGCTCTGTTCATCTTGCTTCTTGGCCTCTCCGTGCTTAGCTCCCAAATGAAAGGTCTCTCTCTCTCTCTCTCTCTCTCTCTCTCTCTCTCTCTCTCTCTCTCTCTCATATATATATATATATACACACATGATGTAATCCCGCATGCATGCATTCTTTTATCTTACATTTATGGGGGATCCCAATTAACATTGACCTCTACTTAATTTCTTTCTTGATGAACTCAACAAATTAATAAATTAACCTGCATGCATGCATAGATCAATAATTAGTTAATACCCACGCAGGGACACAATCCATCGGAGTATGCTACGGAAGAAACGGTGATAACCTACCGCCGGCGTCAGAAGTTATAGATCTCTACAAATCCAACGGCATCGCCCAAATGCGAATCTATGATCCAGATCAATCCGTCTTTCAAGCCCTTAAAGGATCCAACATAGATCTCATCCTAGATGTCCCCAAAGACAAACTCCAATCCCTCGCTTCAAACCCTTCGGCCGCCGCCGACTGGGTCCAAACCAACGTCAAGAGCTTCTCTCCCGATGTCAAATTCAAGTACATCGCCGTCGGCAACGAGATCAAGCCCGGCGACGCCGAGTCCAATTACGTTCTCCCCGCCATGCAAAACGTCCACACCGCCATCGCTTCCGCCGGCCTCCAAGACCAGATCAAAGTCTCCACCGCCATAGAGTTTGGCCTCCTCGGCACCTCCTACCCTCCCTCAGACGGATCCTTTAGGGACGACGCAAAAACCTACATAAACCCTATTATAACCTTTCTCGCCAGCAACGGTTCCCCGCTTCTGGCCAATGTCTACACCTATTTTAGTTACATTGGTGATCCCCAAAATATCCAACTTCAGTACGCCTTGTTCACCGCCCCAGGCGTCGTCGTCCATGACCCGAACAGCAACCTCGACTACCGGAACCTCTTTGATGCCCTAATGGATGCTCTATACTCTGCTCTCGAGAAGTCCAACGGCGCGAACGTGGAAATTGTTGTGTCGGAGAGCGGGTGGCCGTCGGCCGGCGAGGCGGCGGCGACGACGGAGAATGCAGGGACTTATAACAAGAACTTGATTGATCATGTTAAGGGATCAGGCGGAACCCCAAAGAAGCCTGGACGAGCAATCCAGACTTATTTGTTTGCCATGTTTGATGAGAATCAGAAGCAGGGTGCTGCCACGGAGCAGCACTTTGGTCTTTTCTCGCCTGACAAACAACCCAAGTACCAAATTAGCTTTAATTAAATACGTATTTATCATATACGGATCTTGTGGGAGAGTGGCTAGCTTCTGGCCCTGCTAGCTCTATGTATCTCACTGTAATAAAGGCTTGTTCATGGGAAAAGCTATTTATGCTATAATATCATATTGGAATAAGATTTTCTAAGTGATATGATTGAAAGATGGAAGCACATGCATGAACGAATTCTTCAATATTATTGTTTTCATTCTCCCCCACAACCACAACATGAGAGTGCTTGAAAGACGAACGAATTGACGACGAACAAAAATAAACTAGAAAATAATATGTGATATTCTAACAGCAGATGTGTCTGTAGTGATTTCTGGTTAATTAGAAAGCATGGTCAGCTAGTATTCCAAAATTATAATGGCTAGAACAGCTCTCTGAAGCCCACAAAGCTGTCCTGTCCATTCCTAGCTAGCTAGTAAGCTCCCTCAACCACAATGAGAGGCTAACTGTCACTGCAATATTGCTTGAACACCAGCCTCAATGTCCCAACCCATTCATATATATGTTCATTTAATCTTGAAATTTAAAACAAAGAAATCCAAGATACTTCAATTCATTGGTCTTGACTCAAATTGAAGGAGGTTTATGTAATTTATGTCCTATTTTTTTAATTACATTTGGAAAAAGCTACAATGATTTCGTTTTTATTTTTTAATTACATTTGGAAAAAGCTACAATGATTTCGTTTTTAAGAAAAGTTGTTTTAGTAGCAAAATTTTGTAATTTCTATTTTTAATAGTGTTGGCGCTATATTTTGTCTGAGTATCAATTCACCAAAAACACGAGACACACTTGGATCCATCATTATTTATTTATTTATTATTTTTAAAAATAATTTCAAAAAAATTCAAAAAAAAATTATGAAATCAAAAATTGAAAAAAAAAATTATATAAATTCAAGAGATCCAAAAAAAGGCCTTAAAATCCATTTTTGTCCGAGCCTAAGAATTAAGGCCCGATCAGCCCATCAATTTTTTAAAATGGGCTCTAATTGAATTTTGATTTTTGAAATTTAGCCCAAATCCCATTCTTATAGCCCATTTTATACCCAAATTAGCCCATTTCACTTTAGCAAAACCCGCACTCACCCTTAACCTTGCTTGGCTCTCTCCCATTTTTCCCCACAAATCACAGGTGCAATGGTTGCCCAAGATGACAGCCGCATTTTCCCCCTCATCCTTCTATTCATTTAATTCCAATTTGACATAGCAATGCACCGACCTGAGTTTTTTTTTTTTTTTTTTTAATTTAATTAAAAATATATAAGAAAATTTATGGTGGAACTTTATTTCCACAAGTGATATGTTCATAAAAACGCCGGATCATCCATCATTTTTTAAAGAAAAGACACTGGACCAAAGTCACAAGTCACCTTTACCACTTGAGCCAACTTGGCTGGGGTTGGGAGAGACCCTTTTTTCTTTTTTCTTTTTTATTCTGCAACACTTGTGAGGGGACTCCTCATGAGAAGAAAAACCCTACAGATATTTAGAGAGATTCTGTAGAATTAGGTTGGTGTGAACTATTTTTGAATCCCTTGTTGCCTGAGGAATTTCAGGAAAGTTTTGTCCTTGTACTCTCCTCCTTGGTATGATCAGAGTGACTTGATGCGATAGTCACTCTATTTATCCACAAAAGGTTTGAACTCTTTGAATTTGTCGAATACCTCTGACTTCCTTTTCAGGGAATAAACCCAAGTCTTTCTACTGTAATCGTCAATGAAGGTGATGAAGTATCGGTTCTGTCCATTTGAAAATGACCTCAATGGACTAGACACATCTGTGTGAACTAACTGGAGCAACATGGTAGATCTCTAATCGGTTTTGTTTTCCAAAGTTGTTTCTGTGTTGCTTACTCATAACACAGCTTTCATATATCACATTTGGATGGTAGATGTTGGGTAAGCCTTTCACCATCTTCTTGCTTCCCAATTGTTTCAAACATTCAAAATCTAGATGTCCGTACCTGAGATGCCATAGTCAGTCTTTGATGATAGCGCTCAAACACCTTGGTGTATCATGTTGAATAACGAGCGGAAACATTCGATTTTTTACCATTTGTACTCGAGTAACGAGCTTACCTCGAGCATTTGTTATCACCATCTGCTTATCTTTAAGGCTAAATCGGTAGCCTTTCTCCACAAGTTGTCTGAGACTAAGTATATTAGTCTTCATGGTTGGCACATAGTACATGTTGGAGAAAAAAGCATGGTCTTCATCCTTCCTCTTAATTATGACATTTCCCCTTCCTCGAACTGGAACTTTAGAGAGATCACCAAATGATATCTCTCCCTGAACTTTCTCATCCAGTTCACTAAATATGTTCTTTCTACTAGTCATGTGATTGTTGGCTTCAGAGTCAAGATACCAAACATTTTGGTCCTGGTGGGTTGAACTGTGTGCCATCAGCATTAATGATTCTCCTTCTACTTTCTCCTTTTCTGCAAAGTTAGCATTTTCATTTTCTTCCTTATTTTGGGGATTACCTCTACACTCATTGTTGTAGAATCCATACTTGTAGCAGTTGTAGCACTGAACGTTTCTCTTGTTTACGTTCGGGTGGTTATTGTATCACTCTCTTCTTCTTTGTCCTCTGCCTTGTGGGTCATAGTTCTATTGATTGCGTCCATCTCTAGTAGGACTTCTTCCACCTCTGCCACCTTCTCTAGATTCAAAATTTTCATAATTCTTTCCACGAGATCCTTGGCCTCGTCCTCTCCCTCGCTAAGATGTCCCCCCTTTGTCATATCTATCTGTAATAAGGGACAACTTCATTTGGAGAGTTTGCTCAAATGCTTTATCATTACTCCTTCTGTTAACTTTCTACTCATGGGCTTGGAGTGAGCCCACAAGTTCTTCTACGGATATGGTTTCAAGATCTTTTGTTTCTTCCATGGTCATAGCTATATAATCATATTTTGGATCCAAATATTGCAAAATTTTCTCGCAAATTCTCTTGTCGTTAAGAGTCTCTCCATTTCTTCTCAATTGATTTGATACTACCATAAATAGTAATCAGTAATAGATTCGCTAGATTTCATTCTTAAAGATTCGAAATCACCTCGCAATGTTTGAAGAATCTTCTTCACTTTGTCTGCACCTTTGTGTGTTTGATGGAGAGAGTCCCAAACTTATTTAAGTCCCAGACTTATTTGGATGTCTTAGTGGAGGTGATGATTTTGAATGTGGCCTCATCAAGGCCTCGGTAGATTATGGAGTTCGCTTTGCAATCCGTCTTTGGATCGGCTCGCAAGATTGTTCTTTGAGCCTCAGACATAGTTGTTTCATCTTCCTTTGATGGGGCTTCTCTGTACCCATCTTCAATGATGTCCATGATATCCGAAGCACCTAAAAGGGCTTTCGTCTGAATAGACCAGTTGTCATAATTCTCTTGTGTCAACTTTGGAATGACCACTTGGGTAGCACTGTTCGCCATCGGGTTTAATATATTAAGAAAAGAGTGATAGAGATTGATTTTGGAAAATCTGAAGTACGGTTTTCACCCTTCGAATTGTCTTTATGCAAATTTAACAATAGTATGCTCAATTTTGGATTTTAAGCAACTTCAAATCTAGGGAAAAAATTTAACTTCCCTCTGTTCGCTCTAATGAGTGGAGGGGATTAATTCAATCACTAGTTGTGATTGAAACTCAGTGAGAAATTGCACTCAATTGCAAAACAATAAATTTCAATCTGAAAAAAAAAAATACATAGACAAATTCAAGATACAAATTTCTCTCTTCTCACTAGTTATTCACCCTCACTACACAACATTACATCACACACACACACAACTATTTATAGCAGAAGATGGATGATAGGTAGAATTAAATTCAAACAAGTAGGCTGAAGTTGATGAAGAGTTGGTGGCCACCGATCTTTATTGTCAACAGAAGTGGCTGGTTGGTGCGGCTACCGACGACTCTAGTTAAGTTTAATTTTCAATACAAACATCCACAACCTCTTGCCCTTTTAACAATGTTATTTTATATTATTAAAGGAAGAATTTGTGTTTTAAAAACCCAATTATTATAATTTAAGAAATTTTTTATTCAAAAAATTATATTTAATGATCATTGTTTTAAAAATATAAATATTGATGAAAAAAACCAATGAACCCTAATAGAAAAATAACACATTGATAGAAGAGGCTTAGGATAAGAATACGAGGATTAACATGCATTATAGAACTTACTTCTTTACTAGAAAATTATAATACTTTTTTATTATTTATTGTAGAGAAAAAAAAATAGTTAGGGCGAAATATCATTACACCTACAATTGTATCGTAAACCTTAGTTAAATATGAGAAAATAGCCACCAAAGAATTGGTGAAAATGAAAATATGAATAATAAAATTTAAATAAAACAGTAAGTTTTCAATAATTCAAGGAGTTAGTAGTAGTCAATAAATTTGACGGACAAAAAAATACTATGAAATAAACTTTCTTAAACATTAAAATTTTACATTCAATTAATTATGCATCTGTGCTTTGGTATTGAATAAGCTATAGGATAGTCTATTTATATTTTTTATTTGATTTTCTTCTTTGACTTTTCTAGAAAATCAATATCTTAGAATTCCACTACTATCTCTTTTGATCACGAACATTGACTTTGTTATTTTGTTAATACTTTGACTTCTTTTGAAACTTTTTAAGGTATAAATAAAAAACCATATTAGTTTATTAAATTAATTTAGTTTAATTTTATATTTATTCTTAAAATAAAAATATTAATGCAAACATATAAATATTAATAGAAGTAATAGTAACTATTATTAACAAAGGACTTCATAATAAAAATTTACCACCAATTAAAGTTGGTCATGAGTAGGGGTGAACATTCGGTTGGTTCAGGCAATTCGCCCAATTAACCGAATTTTTTCAATTAACAATTTTTCATAATCGAATAAACCGAATTAATCTTACTAACTGACCATTACCTGATTGAACCAAATTTTTGATTAATTCAGTTAATCAAATTTAATCGAACCAGATTGAAATGGTTGGACGGGGAGGACGAGGCCATGACGAGGGCGATGTGACGCGGCGTGGGCGAGGTGCGACTAGTCCATATTCGCATATCCAAGCGCAACGGTGCTCAAGGAGGCTGGAGAGTGGAGGAGACGAGGAGAGCGAGCCTACGACAAGGGCAAGGAGAGCTGCGACTGGTCCAGATCAGCAGATCCAAGTCCAGTGGCGCTTGAGGAGGCTGGAGACTAGAGTGGAGTTGGAACTTGGAAGCCGGAACCCGAAATGTAGTGATCTTAAAAAAAATTAAATAAAATAAATTAAAATTAAAATTTAATTTAAATAAATAAATAAATAAATTAATTAATTAAATTATTATTATTATTAATTAATAATAATATAATATACATTATATATGTCACGACCTGTTCATTTTCACACACACACACACACATATATATATTTTCAACAAAACATACAATCAGTATCATACATCTCACATTCCAGTTCTGCAGGTCACTATCCACCTGGACCCGTGGGTACCAGGGATATAACATAGCATACAGCAGAAGCCTACGCAGCAGAAAGTATAAAATCATATACATCTCATCATAATGTGCATAACATATACCAGAGTACTACAAACACCATCTCTCAATATATATACATCCCAAAAATAGAATCTAGGGACCATTCTCACAAAAACCTAACTGTCCCTACCAAAAACTTACCCTTCTAAAGAGGGCAAACACTGCTCTAAATCAGCGGGACTTTTCCTGCTCTCCGATCAAGGGTTCCTGAAAAATGTGTAAGATTTAGGAGTGAGACACCTCTCAATAAGAGAAATAAACTAATACTAGTGTGTGGCAACATGAGTCATCCATGTTCTATATATATAACATTCATAACATACTCAATATTGTTTATCAAATCTGGGAAAACATAAGTATATCAAAACATGGCAGAACATACTGCATTTTCATAAACATTTCTCATCTCATATTATAATAATAATAACATAAAAACTATCCTGGTAGGTTAGCTGGTTGTTGGCCGACCACTGCCAAGTCAATAGTCTAGTCTGTAGGTCCGATGGGTCTACCCAGGCTGGTCCGTACACTAGGGGCGATAACAGCACACTTCTTGAAAATAATCACATCGACCATGCAATCTCACACCACTTCGTACAGAGGCGTTAACATAGATATCATGATCACGAGAACTATGGACACATAGCAACGGTACTGTGCAAGTGCTAGCCTAGACCAAACCAACCAGGTTCTAATATCATATAACATATACTAAAATCGTGATACATAGATATCTCATATCATTCATTTTCACATTAATAATATCATTTCACATATATATGTGTATCATGAAAATCGTCGGCCCGTACGCCGGTATTACATATTTTATCATAGCTTGGCCCGTACGCTAGCAAACCATATCACATAGCACAGCTCGTACGCCGACAAATCACATCTCATAGCACGGCTCGTACGCCGGCAAATCACAGTCACATAGCACTGCCCGTATGCTCGCAAATCACAAGCACGGCCCGTATGCCGGCAAACCACATAGCACAGCCCGTACGCTGGCAAATCACATAGCATGGCCCATACGCCGGAAAATCTATCCACACATATATATAAAAACATCTTGGCCCGTACGCCGGTTTTTCCTTCATAAAAATCCATATCATCCACATTCCCAGAAAACATCATTTTTACTCATGCCACATAGTAGATTTTCCACCTATTTAACATACGATCATTTTCACAGTATTTTTCAAATATAAAACATATATATATAAACATATACATTTCCATGAATCAAATGATAACTATATATATATAAGCATTTTGCAAAACAGTACTAGCTTAGTTTATCCACTTACCTAATTCCTGTACAACCCCTAAGAAAATCTTTCCTACACTCGCAGGGTTCTTAACGCAACACCCCTGAAATTGAAAATTCGTAGAATTAAACTCTAGTATTTCAATGTGTATAACATTTTCTATAACTATCACTAAGTCAGATTCGGCTTAAAAGCCTTACCTCAACTTAGGGATGATTTCCAACGTTCCCAATCAACTCCCTGGAAACGAAAAACTTCTCGTATTAAATTTTAATATTTCCATGCGTAGAACACTTTTCTCAACTGTCAAAACTCCAAATATTGAGTAAAAATCCTTACCCTGGATTTGGGATAGTTTCCTCCTTGCTTTCACCGACGACCCGCTCCGGCAGATATGGAAAGAACTTCGCCAGGAGCGTCGTGGTAGCCTCAAATCTTCGATCTGGTGACTAGCGGGGCCGAAAACGAAGACAGAAGGAAAGGAGAAATGTAGAGAGAGAGAGAGGAGAGAGAGAGAGAGAGAGAGAGATTTCTTAAGAATGAAGAAAAATCCGGATTTTCATATTTATAGACAAGCGAATTTCGTCGACGAGCCCGTTCTTTGTCAACGAGTCCTTCACAAATTTTGTCGACGAAATCCACTCCTTGTCGATGAAATTCAGTCGGCTCAAAATCCCTCTCGGCATTTTCTCGTCAACGACGCCCTGTGTTCGTTGACGAAATCTTTAAAGTCTTCATCGACGAAACCCTGTGTTTGTCGATGAAGTCCTGCTGATCCCTTTTCCATTTTTCCTCCCAAGTCGACGACTTCCTTTTATTTCCAGCTTCCATTTCCCTTTCTTTATTATTTAAATTTCATTTTAAATTCGGGTCGTTACATCCTCCCCTCTTTATAAAAATTTCGTCCTTGAAATTTATCGTTCACATAACTCGTCATCCCTTAACCAGAAAAAGGTCTACTCATTTATTACCTATCCTCACCTATGGCGGAGGAATACCATGGTTATATTCCAAGTCCTAGAAGATTACATGTACAAAAGAAAACTTCTCCCAGAACTAAAATACTACACTATTTAAATCATTACATGTACCTGCAAGAGAAACTATCTAACTACTTACATTTTATCAACTCAGACTTCTTGAAATAAATGCAGATATCTCTGTTTCATCTGCTCCTTGGACTCCCAAGAAGCCTCTTCCACTGCATGATTCCTCCACAAAACTTTTACTTGAGGAATCTTCTTGTTACGTAGCTCCTATACTTTCCTATCCAGAATCTGTACTGGTACCTCCTTATACCCCAGTGAATCACTAAACTCCAACTCATCATAGTTGATGATATGAGAAGGGTCTGGGACGTATTTCCTCAACATCGCAATATGGAATACGTCGTGGATCCTGGACAACATAGGTGGCAAAGCTAGTATGTAGGCTACCGGTCCCACTTTATCTAGAATCTCAAATTGACCGATAAATCTAGGACTAAGCTTACCCTTCTTCCCAAATCGCATAACCCCTTTCATCGGAGCTATCTTCAGAAACACATGGTCCCCCACGTCAAACTCTAATTTCCTACGGCGATGGTCGGCATAACTCTTCTGTCGGCTCTGAGCTGCACTGATCCTGTCCCTGATAAGCTGAACTTTATCACACGCTTGCTGCACAAGCTCTGACCTCACTACTCGCCGCTCACCCACTTCATCCCTAAATAAAGGATATCGACATCTCCTATCGTATAGGGCCTCGAATTGTGTCATGCCAATGCTAGACTGATAACTGTTATTATACGCAAATTCTGCCAATGGCATGAACTGAGTCCAACTACCCCCAAAGTCCAATACGCACGCACAAAGCATATCCTCTAATATCTGTATTGTTCTCTCAGTCTGCCCGTCTGACTGAGGATGGAATGCCATACTAAACGATAACTGAGACCCCAGAGCCTCCTGTAAGCTCCTCCAAAATCGTGATGTGAATCGTGGGTCTCGATCTGACACAATAGATACAGGCACCCCATGAGAACGAACGATCTCCTGAATGTAAATCTCCGCTAAACGGCTGAGGGAGTACTTGATCTTGATAGGAATAAAGTGGGTGGTCTTCGTCAATCGATCAACAATCACCCAGATGGCATTCTAGCCATGTAACGCCATCGGCAATCCTGACACGAAGTCCATGGATATATGATCCCACTTCCACTCTGGGATAAATAACAGCTGCAACTGCCATGTCGGCCTTTGGTGCTTAGCCTTTACCTGCTGGCACGTCAAACACTGGGCTACATACTCGGCGATCTCTCTCTTCATACCACTCCACCAATACGACTCTCGTAGATCTCTGTACATCTTCGCACTACCGGAAGAACTGTGTACAAAGATCTGTGAGCCTCCTCTAGAATGGTCTTCCTGATCTCAGTATCTGTAGGAACACATAATCTAGAACGGAATCGTAAAGTTTCGTCGTCTGCAATACTGAACTTCTCCTCCCAACCACTCTGTACTCTATCCATCACCTCTACTAATTCTGGATCCTCCTTCTGGGCAGCTTTAATTCTTTCCTGCAGAGTAGGCTGTACTACTAAGCTGGCAATACACACTGGAAGATCACTCTCTACTAACTCTATGTCGAGTCTCTCCAGATCCATCATGATCGGATGCTGGATCCCCATAGCCACCAACGCAGGCTCCCTGGATTTCCTGCTCAACGCATCAGCTACCACGTTCGCTTTCCCTAGGTGACAACTGATGGTACAATCAAAATCCTTTATCAGCTCTAACCATCTTCTTTGCCTCATATTCAATTCTTTCTGAGTAAAGAATTACTTTAAACTTTTGGGGTTAGAGAAAATCTCACATTGCTCACCATATAGATAATGCCTCGAAATCTTCAACACGTGTACTACTGCAGCCAATTCAAGATCATGGGTAGGGTAGTTCTGCTCATATTCTTTCAGTTGTCTGGACGCAGACGCCACTACCCTGCCATGCTGCATCAATACACAGTCAAGTCCCTTCAAGGACGCATCACTGTAAATGACATACCCTTCACCCCCAGATGGGATAACTAATACTGGTGCTATGATTAATCTCTGCTTCAGTTCCTGAAAACTTTGCTCAGAGCTGTCATCCCACTCAAATCTGACATTCTTCCTTGTCAGTCGTGTCAAGGGCCCTGATAAAGCTGAGAATCCCTCAACGAAACGACGATAATAGCCAGCTAGCCCCAAGAAACTCCTGATCTCCTGGACATTTCTCGGTTTAGCCCAATTCACTACCGCCTCAATCTTGCTAGAATCCACAGAAATACCATCTCTAGATATAACATACCCTAAGAACACGACCTTCTCCAGCCAAAATTCACATTTACTGAACTTGGCGTACAACTTCTTTTCACAAAGTGTCTGCAACCCCTGCCTCAAGTGCGTCTCATGCTCCTCATAGCTCTTCGAATAGACCAGTACATCGTCTATAAACACAACAACAAACTGGTTTAAGTATTGGTGGAAGACTCTGTTCATCAAGTCCATAAATACTGCAGGAGCATTCGTCAGACCAAACGGCATAACAAGAAACTCGTAATGCCCGTACCGGGTCCTGAAGGCCGTCTTCGAGATGTCTTCTGCTTTCACTTTCACCTAATGGTAGCCAGATCTAAGGTCTATCTTCGAATACACCTGTGTACCCTGGAGCTGGTCAAACAAATCGTCAATACGGGGTAGAGGATACTTGTTCTTGATTGTCACTTTATTAATCTCTCTATAGTCTATACACATCCTTATAGTCCGTCTTTCTTTTTCACAAATAAAACAGGAGCTCCCCACGGAGATACACTGGGTCGTATGAAGCCCTTATTAAGCAGATCTTGCAACTGATTCTTTAACTCTGCTAGCTCTACTGGAGCCATTCGATAAGGTACTTTGGAAATCAGCGCTGTACCGGGAAGTAGATCAATAGAGAAATCTACCTCATGGTCGGGTGGCAAGCCTGGTAAATCATCTAGAAAAACATCTGTAAACTCCTTTACTACAGGCGTGCTAGCAAGTTTCGAATCATTCTCTAACATTTCTTTCACCATGACCACAAATCCCTGACAGCCACTCAGCAGTAGTCTCCTAGCCTAGCTGAAACTAGCTGAGGCAGGGATTGCACTCGTGACCCTACAAATTTGAATTCTATTTTCCCCGGAGATCTGAATATCACCGCTCGTGCACGACAATCTATGCTGACAAAATTAGCTGCTAGCCAATCCATGCCAAATATAACATCAAACCCGTGCATGTCTAGCACTATCAGATCCGCAGATAATATTTTCCCCTGAATATCTACTAGATAATCACGGAGTACCCTACTACACCTCACTACCGACCTAGTCGGTGTAGATACCAACAATTCAACATCTAATGACTGTGTTTTAGCCCCACATAATTTAACACACCCCGAAGACACAAACGAGTGTGTAGCTCCCGAATCAAATAATGTAATAACTTTAAAAGAAAGTATAATGACCATACTTGTCACCACGTCACCTGCCGTCTCAGCCTCACCCGGCGTCAAAGTGAACACCCTGGCTGGAGCCGTATTCCTCTGCTGCCCCCCACATGGTGCCTGATAACCTCCCCAATATGGTCTAGGAGCTGGAACTGTATCTGGTGGGGTAGGGCAATCTCGTACCATATGCCTCGGTTTACCACAGCGATTACACACTGGAACTGCATCTGGTGGGGTAGGACAGTCTCGCACCATGTGTCCGGATCTACCACAGCGGTAGCACGCCATACCACCAGTTCGACACTCCCCCCAGTGCCTCCTACCACAAGTCTGACAGACTGGAGGACCCTGCCCTGTCTGCACCTCATGTCCTCTCGTCTCCTGTCACCGCCCTCTACAATGATTACCTCTCCTCCACTGACCCGGCCTGTGCTCCTATTGGTAGCTCGTAGATGCAGATCTCTTCTTCTGTCCCTGCTCCTCCACATCAAAATGCTCACCAACCTCTGCCAGAGCTGCCCTGTCAACTAACTCAGCAAAGTCCTGAATCCGCAGCACCACCACCTGCCTGAATATACTCTACCTCAAGCCTCTCTCAAACTGTCTCGCCTTCTTCACCTCATCCGGAACAATATACGGGGTGAAACGAGAGAGCTCAATGAAACGTGCTGCGTACTATTGGACGGATAACTGTCCCTACTTCAAACTTAGGAACTCTTTCACCTTAGCCTCCCTTACAGTAGCTGGAAAATATCTGTCAAAGAACAGATCTTTAAATCGGTCCCATGTCATAGCTATCGGAGTCACCCTCTGCTGCTCCAATAGTCTCACCGCAGTCCACCACCTCTTAGCCTCTCCCGTCAATCTATAGGTGGCAAAGAGGACCCTCTATTCCTCAGTACACTGCAATACAGCCAAGATCTTCTCAGTCTCTTGCATCCAATTCTCAGCGGCTACAGGGTCAACTCCGCCTGAGAATGCTGGAGGATTCATCTTCGTAAACTTCTCTATAATGCACCCATGGCCTGCAGATGGGCCACTCTGCTCCCTTGAGCTCCTAGCAATCTCAGCCATAACCTAATGAGCCACGCTATGTAATACCGCGTCAGAGTCGGTTCCAGCTGCACCTAATGGTCCTGCTCCATCACTGCCACTGGCATGGGCAATATTTCCTTCCGAATCCATCCTGAAAGAATAGATGCAACTCAGAAATCCTATCCTTATATCTTACCCACCTATCCTCACCTCTTATCTCAACACCTCATTTCTAACTTATCTCTAATCTCCAGTCCTCCATTCTAGGAACAAAACCCGACAATAGCTTACTATGGTTTTCCTGAAATCGTCACCCAAGGAAAAACACAGAAACTACCACGGAAGTCCTGCCTCTAGTCTGTAGAACAAAACCTCAAGTCATTTCTTAAACTCTGGTATTGTTTCTGCTACATTCTAAAATCTACAGAACCTAACAACCTAGGCTCTGATACCAAGCTGTCACGACCTGTTCATTATCACATATATATATATATATTTCAACAAAACATACAATCAGTATCATACATCTCACATTCCAGCTCTACAGGTCACTATCCACTAGGACCCGTGGGTACCAGGAATATAACATAGCATACAGCAGAAGCCTACGTAGCAGAAAATATAAAATCATATCCATCTCATCATAATGTGCATAACATATACCAGAGTACTACAAACACCATCCCAAAAATAGAATCTAGGGACCATTCTCACAAAAACCTAACTGTCCCTACCAAAAACTTACCCTTCCAAAGAAGGCAAACACTGCTCTAAATCAGCGAGGCTTTACCCGCTCTCCTATCAGGGGCTCTTAGAAAATGTGTAAGATTTAGGGGTGAGACACCTCTCAGTAAGAGAAATAAACTAATACTAGTGTGTGGCAACATGAGTCATCCGTGTTCTATATATATAACATTCATAACATAATCAATACTATTTATCAAATCTAGGAAAACATAAGAATATCAAAACATGGTAGAACATACTGTATTTTCATAAACATTTCTCATCTCATATCATAATAATAATAACATAAAAACCATCCTGGTAGGTTAGTTGGCTGTTATCATGTATTACGCCCACATGACTGGGTTGTGTGGCCCAAAGGCGGGACCTGACAATGGTTGGCCAACCACTGCCAAGTCAATAGTCTAGTCTGTAGGTCCGATGGGTCTACCTAGACTAGTCCGTACACTAGGGGCGATAACAGCACACTTCTTGAAAATAACCACATCGACCATCCAATCTCACACCACTCCGTACAGCGGCGTTAACATAGATATCATGATCACGAGGACCATGGACACATAGCAACGGTACCGTGCAAGTGCTAGCCTAGACCAAGCCAACCAGGTTCTGATATCATATAACATATACTAAAATCGTGATACATAGATATCTCATATCATTCATTTTCACATTAATCATATCATTTCACATATATATGTGTATCATGAAAATCGTTGGCCCATACCCCGATATTACACATTTTATCATAACTTGGCCCGTACGCCAGCTACACATAGCACAGCCCGTTCGCTCTGGCAAACCACATAGCATAGCCCGTACGCTGGCAAATCACGTAGCACGGTCCGTATGCCAGCAAATCTATCCACACATATATATAAAAACATCTCGGCCCGTACGCCGGTTTTTCCTTCATAAAAATCCATATCATCCACATTCCCAGAAAACATCATTTTTATTCATGCCACACAGTAGATTTTCCACCTATTCAACATACAATCATTTTCAAAGTATTTTGCAAATATAAAACATATATATATAAACATATACATTTCCATGAATCAAATGATAACTATATATATATAAGCATTTTGCAAAACAGTACTAGCTTAGTTTATCCCCTTACCTGATTCCTATACAGCCCCTAAGAAAATCTTTCCGGTACCCGCAGGGTTCTTAATGCAATACCCCTGAAATTGAAAACTCGCAGAATTAAACTCTAGTATTTCAACGTGTATAACATTTTCTATAACTATCACTAAGTCAGATTCGGCTTAAAAGTCTTACCTCAACTTAGGGATGATTTCCAACGTTCCCAATCAACCCCCTGGAAACAAAAATTTCCAGTATTAAACTTTAATATTTCCATGCGTAGAACACTTTTCTCAACTGTCAAAACTCCAAATATTGAGTAAAAAGTCTTACCCTGGATTTGGGATAGCTTCCTTCTTGCTTTCATCGACGATCCGCTCCGGCAGATATGGAAAGAATTTCGCTAGAAGCGTCGTGGTAGTCTCAAATCTTCGATCCGGTGACTAGCGGGGCAGGAAACGAAGAGAGAAGGAAGAGAGAAATGTAGAGAGAGAGAGAGAGAGAGAGAGAGAGAGAGAGAGAGAGAGAGAGAGAGAGAGAGAGATTTCTTTAAAATGAAGAAAAATTCAGATTTTCATATTTATATATAGGCGGATTTCGTCGACGAGCCCGTTCTTCGTCGACGAGTCCTTCATAAATTTCATCGACGAAATCCACTCCTTGTCGACGAAATTCAGTCGGCCCAAAACCCCTCTCGGCTTTTTCTCGTCGACAACGCCCTGTGTTCGTCGACGAAATCTTTAAAGCCTTCGTCGACGAAACCCTGTGTTCGTCGACGAAGTCCTGCTGATCCTTTCTGTTTCCAGCTTCCATTTCCCTTTCTTTATTATTTAAATTTCATTTTAAATTTGGGTCATTACAATATATATATATATATATATATGTATATATATATATATAAAAGTAAAAGTATAATATATTATATATTAAATAACAAAGCTTCCTTAAGGAACTCCTTCAGGAAGCATCTAAGCAATTGAAGATGCAGAGAGATGCTGCGTAGCCCTTGCTTTCTTTCTCTCACTCTCTGGCTCACCTCCGTCTCTCTTCCACTTCCTTCAATATCTCGACTAATTTTCGCCAGATTGAAAATCAGAAAATACCGCTGGACTCCATTCTCCGCCACCATCATTTCTACTGGAGCGGATTTGTCATAACAGTGGCATAGGAATATCTCCTGGGAGTAAGCTCAATTCTCACTTTTACTTCAATTTCTCGTAAATCTTAAGCTTAATTGATGATCGGACACCATCACGAGAATCTAGGGATGATTCTCTACAAGCCTAGTGGAGCGGATTTCTCATGAGGTCGTCATAGGCATAACCCCAAAATTAGGTTAAAGGGGTTATTAAGGGGCTAATTATTATTTAATAATTATAGATTTATAAATGCTAAATATTTGGAATTTCTGCAATTGCGTAAATGTTATATTTGGAGAAATACTAAAGTTTTGTTAGGGTGAAAATAATGGTTTTAAGGTGTTGTGTTGGGGACGCTACGGGTGTAGGACCTAATATTTTTGGGGCTTCTCAGTAGTCAAGTAAGGGAATAAATTAAGTCAGAATTTTCATGAAAATACTTATTATTCTACATCATTTTATTTCAGAAATTATGTATGAAATAAAATTATGTTTAGAAAAATTATTGTTGTTTATAAGGAATGTTTATATATATATTACCAGGGAAAATGGTTTAATTTGTGTGGCATGGGTATAAAATCTTATGATTTATGTGATGGCAAAATGTTATGTTTTCAAAACTTTCATGCTATTATTATTTTCCAGAAATGGTTAAAACAGTATAGGAATTATACTTTTCGTAATTTATGTGAAACGGTGTAAGGGCCGTAATTTATGTGAAATGACTCAAGGACCATAGCTTACATAAAATGGCGTAAGGGCTATTAATTTATATGATATGATATAAAATGTTGGCGCAAGGGTCATAATGAAAGATATGTTATTTTTATGAAAATATTATTATGTCAGATATTATGGTGAAATGGTTATATTCAGCATATGAAATACAATATATGATATCAGTGCCCAGATGACTTAGTTTAGTTCAGTTTTCAGGAGCACGGTACCGTAGCTATATATATATTCAGATTATGTTAGTGCTACCACATGCCGCAAGAGGCTGTGGGAGATTGGCAGTTAATGTGGCTTCAGTGCAAAGTTGTAGACATCCCCCTGGCAGTCCAGACTAGGGTGGGGCAGACCCATCGTACTTACAGACTTATATTAATCTAGCATGGTCGGCCAGCCAGTGCTAGGTCCCGCCTTCGGGCCGCACAACCCATTCATGTGGGGGTAATACATGGCATTAGCTAACTATCCATCCTATGATTTATTTCACGTGTTATACAGTGATATAAGATGTTTTACATATACAGATATATAATAAGACATGTATGCTACTTTCAAATATGTTTATTCAGTATTTATCAGAAATATTTCTCATATATGATTTATGTACAGTATATGCTTATGACACGTGAAAATACCCATGTTGTCACACACTAATATTAGTTTATTTCCCTTAGTGAGAGGTGTCTCACCCTAGTTTTAAAATATTTCAGGGAATCTAAGTAGGGGTGTGAATAGAGCTCCGCAGCGATAGTGGTCGCCTGATCTACCCTGCTAGAAGGGTAAGTCATTCCACTAGGGTTAGATGGATTTTGGGGTAGTGATCCTAGGGAAATTTATGTTCATATTGGTATATGTGTATTTGAATATGACAAATTTTTGTATAACTCTGGCATTGTGTTTGTTGGACTACTTGATATGTATATGATGTAGCCTTCCGCTGCTAGGGTGTCAAGTTCATATGACAGGTTTATTTCCTAGCACCCACGGGTTTGGATGGATTATGTATGTGGTAATTATGATTATTGGCAGGCTAATATGTGGAAAAAAATATATATGGAAATTATACAAGTCATTATAGTTTAGTATCAGAGCCTAGCTTGTTAGGTTCTGTAGACTTTAGAGTGCAGCGAAAACAATACCAGAGTTTAGGTGAAAGGGTTTGAGGTTTGGTTTTGCAGTCTAGAGGCAAGACTACCATGGTGGTTTCTGTGTCTTTCTTAGGGTGACGATTTTAGGAAAACCAAAGTAAACTATTGTCGGGTTGTGTTTCTAAAGTGTAGGAATTAACCTTGAATAAAGGTAAGAATGGCAAGATAGTGGGGCTATGGTTAGATATGTAAATCGGGGTCCCTGAGCTATGTTCTTGTCTTTCAGGATGGACCCAGGGGACAGTCGTACGAATGCTGGGGGTGACGGAGCAGGACCCTCAGGTACAAGCGGCAGTGACCCAGATGTCATACTTCGCAGTGTGGCTCAGCAGGTTATGGCTGAGATCGCTAGGAGCTCTAGAGAGCAGGGAGGCCCGTCTATAGGTTTTGAGAGTTTGATCGAGAAATTTACGAAGATGAATACTCTAAAATTCTCAGGAAGAGTGGATCCTGCAGTCGTCGAGAACTGGATGCAGGAGATTGAGAAGATTTTGGAGGTGCTACAGTGTACGGAGGAGCAACGAGTCCTTTTTGCTACATATAAATTGACAGGAGAGGCAGAGCATTGGTGGACTGCTGTGAAGCTCCTGAAATAGCAGAGGACGACGCCGATAGCTATGATGTGGGACCGATTTAGAGAATTATTTTTTGACAGATATTTTCCAGCTACTATAAGAGAAGCCAAGGTGAAAGAGTTCCTGAATCTGAACCAGTGACAACTGTCAGTCCAGCAATATGCGGCAAGGTTTATAGAATTGTCTCATTTCGTCCCATTTATTATACCTGATGAGGCAAGGAAGGGGAGACAGTTTGAAAGAGGTTTGTGGCGTGAAATCTATAGACAGGTTATGGTGTTGAAAATTTAGGATTTTGCTGAACTAGTAGATAGAGCCGCTTTGGCTGAGGCTAGTAAGCAGTTGGGTGCTAAGGAGTAGGGATAGAAGAAGAGACCTACGCCTTCAGGTTTCTAGCAGGGGTCCTGGCAGGGTCAGTGGGGAAGACGAAACTATGGTAGAGGACAGAGACAGGAGGCTGGGGGTCGTGGGGTTCAAGCAATGCAGTCTTACCTCATTTGTCAGACTTGTGGAAGAGACACTTGGGAGAGTGTCGAGCAGGGGGTGTTGTCTGTTATCGCTATGGTGGTTTAGGGCACATGATACGGGATTGTTCTACACCACCTAGTACTGCTTCTGCTCCCAAGCAGTTCAGAGGAGGTTACCAGGTGCCTCGTGGAGGTCAGCAGAGAAATATGGCTCCAGTGAGGGCGTATGCATTGAGGCCTGGTGATGCCAAGACCGCAGACGACGTCATGATAGGTTCCTTTACTATTTTACCATATCAGGTTATTGTTTTATTTGATTCAAGTGCCACACACTCTTTTGTGTCTACGACCTATATTAAATTTTCTGGAAATGAGACCAAGTTGTTAGAGGTAGAGTTGTCAATAGCCACACCAGCTGGATTAATAATGAAATGTTATAGGGTGCTCAAGGGTTATCTGATAGAAATCCAAGGTAAAGCGTTACCAGCTGGTCTAGTTGTGCTTTATGTGCATGGCTTTGATATAATACTGGGTATGGACTGACTGGTGGCGAACTATGCTAACATTGATTGTCATTGAAAGGAGGCGATTTTCAGACCACCCAGCAAGCCAGAATTCAATTTTTTGGGGTCGCAGGTGAGTTCCCTGCCCCAGTTGGTGTCAACCTTGTAGGTGAGAAGACTACTCCTGGATGGGTGTCAGGGGCTTATGGCTTTCATAAAAGAGGTGTCAGAGAATAAGTTGAAGTTTAGCGGCACACTAGTGGTTAAAGAATTCTTAGATGTTTTTCCAGAAGAATTGCTAGGGTTGCCTCCCAACCATGAGGTAGATTTCCCTATTGATTTACTTCCAGGGACGACATCGATCTCTAAAGCTCCATACCAAATGGCTCTAGTAGAATTGGGAGAGTTGAAGAATCAGTTGCAAGACTTGCTGGATAAGGGATTCATTGGACCGAGTGTATCGTCGCAATAAGCTTTAGTATTTTTTGTAAGGAAGAAAGACGGGTCTATGAGGATGTGTATAGATTACAGAGAAATAAATAAGGTGACAATCAAGAACAAATATCCTCTACCTTGTATAGATGATTTATTTGACCAGCTCTAGGGTACACGGGTGTATTCCAAGATTGACCTCAGGTTGGGCTATCATCAGGTAAAGGTAAAAGAAGAAGACGGCTCGAAGACAACCTTTAGGACCAGGTATGGGTATTATGAATTCCTTATTATGCGTTTTGGTCTGACAAATGCTCCAGCTGTGTTCATGAATTTGATGAATAGAATCTTTCATCAGTATTCAGACCAATTTGTTGTGATTTTTATTGATGATATACCAGTCTACTCGAGAAGCTTTGAGGAGCATGAGGCACACTTGAGATAGGTACTGCATATGCTCAAGGAGAAGAAGCTCTATGCCAAGTTTAGCAAGTGTGAGTTCTGGCTTGAGAAGGTTGCGTTTTTGGGCCATAAGATCTCAGGAGATGTTATTTCATTGGATTCCAGTAAGATTGATGTGGTGGTGAATCGGGCCAGGCCGAAGAACATTCAAGAGATCAGGAGTTTCTTGGGGCTGGCAGATTATTACCATCGATTTGTTGAGGGGTTTTCAACTTTATCAGGGCCTCTGACGCGACTAACTAGAAAGAATGCCAATTTTGTGTGGGATGATGAATGCAAACAGAGCTTTCAAGAATTAAAGTAGTGGCTCGTCACTGCTCCAGTACTAATGATTCCAAGGTGATGGTTACATAATTTACAGTGATGTGTCTTTGAAAGGGCTTGGCTATGTATAGATGCAGCATGGTAGGGTCGTAGCTTATGCTTCAATGCAATTGAAAGAATATGAAAAGAACTACCCTATCCACGATCTTGAATTGGCTGCAGTGGTACATGCACTAAAGATTTAGAGGCATTACTTATACGGAGAAAAGTGCGAGATATACTCTGATCATAAAAGTTTGAAGTACTTCTTTACTCAAAAGGAATTGAATATGCGGTAGAGAAGATGGTTAGAGCTTATTAAAGACTATGATTGCACCATCAGCTACCACCTAGGTAAAGCTAATGTGGTGGCTGATGCATTGAGCCATAAATCAAGTGATGCATCATAGCTAGCAGCAGTTATTTAGCTCTCAATCTTGATGGATTTGGAGAAGCTCGGCATGGAATTAGTAGAGAGCGATCACCAGGCATTCATTGCTAACTTGGTGGTGCAGCCTACTCTAAAGGAAAGGATTAAGGTCGCTCAGAGGGATGATGCAGAGTTGGTGGAGTTGATCGAGCAAGTGCAGAACGGACAAGAGGAGGATTTCAGTATTTTTGATGACGGGGCCTTGAGATTCTGTTCCAGGTTGTGCGTGCCTGCAGATAGGGACATTAGGAGGACGATTTTGAAGGAGGCTCACAAATCCTTGTACACGGTTCATCCAGGCAGTACGAAGATGTATAGGAATCTACGAGAGTCTTACTGGTGGAGCGGTATGAAGAGAGAGATTGTCGAGTTCGTACAACAGTGCTTGATGTGCCAGCAACTTAAGGCTGAGCACCAGAGGCTGGCGGGCCAGTTACAACCACTTTTTATCCCATAATGGAAGTGAGAACATGTTTCAATGGATTTGTTGATGGGGTTACCGCTGGCGAGACAAAGGCAGAATGCTATTTGGGTGGTTGTTAATGGATTCATGAAGACCGCTCACTTCATTCCTATTAAAGACAGCTACTCCATGAACAGACTGATAGAAATATATGTTCAGGAGGTTGTACGACCACATAGGGTGCTAGTGTCTATTGTATCAGAACGAGACCCACATTTCATGTCATGCTTTAAGATGACCATGCAGGAGGCTCTGGGTCTCAGTTGTCTTTCAGCACTGTGTTTCATCCACAGTCGAACAGTCGGACTGAGAGGGTAATTCAGATATTAGAGGATATGCTGCAGGCGTGCATGCTGGATTTTGGGGGTAGTTGGACTCAGTATATGTCGCTGGTAGAGTTTGCATACAATAACAGCTATCTTACCAGCATTGACATGGCACCGTATAAGGCACTATACGGTAGAAGATTTTGATTTCCTCTATACTGGGATGAGACAGACGAGAGGTGAGTGTTGGGACTAGAGATGGTGTAGCAGGCCTACGACAAAGCCCAACCCATTAAAGAAAGAAACAGTGTAGCTTAGAGTTGGCAGAAAAGTTATGCCGATGCTCATCATCAGGGATTAGAATTCTAAGTTGGGAATCATGTCTTTTTGAAGATAGAGCCGTTGAAGGGAGTTATGAGATTTGGAAGGAATGATAAGTTGAGCCCTAAGTTTATTAGCCCTTTCGAGATACTAGAGAGAGTGGGGTCAGTTGCCTACCGGTTAGCTTCACCACCAGTATTATTTAGAATTCATGACGTATTTCATGTTTCCATGTTAAGGAAATACGTCCCAGATCCCTCCCTTGTCATCAGTTATGCCGAGTTAGAACTCAATGATTCTTTGGCTTATGAGGAAACCCCAGTGCAAATTCTCGACAGGAAGGAACAGGAACTGCGCAGTAAGAAAATCTCATTAGTGAAAGTCCTGTGGAAGAATCATGTAGTGGAAGAAGTTTCTTGGGAGCTTAAGGAAGAGATACGTCAGAAATACCTGCATATGTTTAGCGGGGAGTAGCAGTAGTCAGGAAGAAATACTAGTAGATATGTAATATTTCTTTTGCAAGTTAATCAGTATATGTAACAATTTACAATTAGTAGGTGGTCTTTTGCTTTTGGGCGAATTTTATGTTATGTATATGTAATCTCCCAGAATCCTGAATGTAACCACGGTATTCCTTCGCTACAAGTGAGGGTAAGTAATAAAATAAGTAGCTCTTTTTCCTAAAGTGATAGCGTATAGTACATATAGCAAATTTCAAGGATGAAATTTTCATGAGGGGGGGAATGTAGTGATCTTTAAAAAAATAAAAAATAATAAATTTAAATTGAAATTAAATAAATAAATTATTATTATTAATTAATTAATAATAATATAATATACATTATATATATATATATAAGTAAAAGTATATTATAATATATATTAAATAACAAATCTTCTTGAAGGGAAGCATCTTGGCAATTGAACATGCAAAGAGACGTTGCGCAGCCCCCTGCTTTCTTTCTCTTACTCTCTGGCTCACCTCCGTCTCTCTCCCACTTCCTTCGATTTTTCGACTGATTTTCGCCCGATTGAAAATCAAAAAATACTGGTGGATTCCACTCTTCGCCACCGTCATTTTTACTGAAGCGGATTTGTCATAAAAGTGACGTAGACAAATCTCCTAGGGTAAGTTCAAATTTCACTTTTACCTCAATTTCTCGTAAATCTTAAACCCAATTAACAATCGGACACTTCCACGAGAATTTAGGGATGATTCTCTACAAGTCTGGTGGAGCAGATTTGTCGCGGGGTCATCGTAGGCATAACCCCAAAATTAGGCTAAGGAGATTATTAAAGGGCTAATTACTATTTAATTATTATAAATTTAGAAATATTAAATATTTGGCACTTCTGGGATTGCGTAAATGTTATATTTGTAGAAATACTGAAATTTTGTTAGGGTGAAATATTGGTTTTAGGGTGTTGTGCTGGGGACGCTGCGAATGTAAGACCTGATATTTTTTGGGCTTCTCAATAGTCAGGTAAGGAAATAAATTAAGTCACAATTTTCATGGAAATACTTATTATTCTACAACATTTTATTTCAGAAATTATGTATGATATAAAATTATGTTTGGAAAAATTACTGCTATTTATTGGGAATATTTATATGTATATTACGAGGGAAAATGGTTTAATTTGTGTGGCATGGGTATAAAATCTTATGATTTATATGATGGCAAAATGTTATGTTTTAGAACCTTCATGCTATTATTGTTTTCAGAAAACGGTTAAAACAGTACAGGAATTATATTTTTCATAATTTATGTGAAATGGCGCAAGGGTCGTAATTTATAAAAATGGCGCAAGGACCATAATTTATGAAACGGCGCAAGTGCCGTAATTTATGTGAAATGGCGCAAGGGCCATTCATTTATATGATATGATATAAAATGTTGGCGCAAGGGCTATAATGAAAGATATGTTATTTTTATGAAGATATTATTATGTTAGATATTATGGTATAGTATATGATATCAGTACCCGGATGACTTAGTTTAGTTCAGTTTTCAGGAGTACGGTACCGTAGCCATATATGTATTCAGATTATATTAGTGCTACCACATGCCGCAAGGGACTGTGGGAGATTGGCTGTCGATGTGGCTATAGTGCAAAGTTGTAAATGCCCCCCTGGCAGTCCGCACTAGGGTAGGGCGGACTCATCGTACTTACAGACTTATATTGATCTTCTTATCTTTTTTTCTCTTTTTGTATTTTTTGTTTTTTCTTCTGTATTTTTATTTTCTTTTTTCTTTTGTTTGTTTTTTTCGTTTTTTTATTCCTTTGTTTTTTTTTTTTTTTTTTTTCCCTTTTTTTTTTTTTTTTCTTTTTTTTCATTTTTTTTTTTTTTTTTTTTTTTTTTTTTTTTTTTTTTTTTTTTTTTTTTTTTTTTTTTTTTTTTTTTTTTTTTTTTTTTTTTTTTTTTTTTTTTTTTTTTTTTTTTTTTTTTTGTTTTTTTGTTTTTTTGTTTTTTTTTTTTGTTTTTTTTTTTGGTTTTTTTTTTTGTTGTTTTATAGCATGGTCGGTCAGCTAGTGCTAGGTCCCGCCTTCGTGGTCCGTGCAAATGCCAGTCCTGTGGGTGGGATATAATGGCATCAGCTAAGCTATCGCCATAGTGTGATTTATTTCACATAGGATACAGTGATATAAGATGTTTTACATGTCCGATTATACGTTAAGACATGGATGCTACTTCGACAGGAATATATTATTCGTATTATCAGTACAGATTTCGTCGGATATGATTATGATACAGATATGGCTTATGAGCATGTGAAAGTACCTGTTGCCAACCACTGATAGTTAGTGTATTTCCTATTAGTGAGGGTGTCTCACCCAGTTTTAAAATATTTTCCGGGTATCAATGTAGGGAAGTGAATATGAGTCGCAACGATATGAGTTGCCTGAGTCTACCCTGCCAGAAGGGTAAGTCGTTCCACTAGGGTTAGATGGATTTTAGGGTAGTGATCCTAGGGAACTTTATGTGCATGTTGGGATGTGTGTATTTGAATATGACAGATTTTTGTATAACTCTGGTATTGTGTTTGTTGGACTATTTGATATGTATATGATGTAGTCTTCCGTTGCTAGGGTGTCAGATTCATATGACAGGTTTATTTCCCAGCACCCACAGGTCTTGGTGGATTATGTATGTGGTAATTATGATTATTGGCAGGCTAGTATGTGGAAAAAAAAAATATAAGTGGAAATTAGATAGGTCGTTACATGAAAGGAACCCTAATGAAATCCCCCTCCCAATTGGATTTATACATATATATATATATATATATATATATTATTTAATTCAGTTAACCAAAACTAAAATTACCCCAAACCGAACCAAAACTCAAATTTTACGTAAAATCAAAATCGAATCGAATCGACCGAATTGGATGGGTTAATTCAAGTAATTTGGTTTCCATTGAATTTGGCTCACCTTTGTATGTAAAATAAAATAATTAATTTTACTCCATTTATTGATGGCGATCAACAATCCCCAAACATAACATTCGCTGAGATAGTGTCATGTTGATACATTAACTAGGATGAAGGCAACTACACACCTTTACAAAAAAAATGCATAACTTCATTTACAAAGGCCCAAATAACCTGATTCCAACTGGGTTGGAAAGAAGACTCCTATACCTTTCTATGGGTATAGGGAAACGCATGAAGTTCAAAATGTGCACAAGTTGGCAGTCCAATAACAGTAGTCATTCGTCTAGAAATTCTGCATTACATGGACAATTGTACACTTTCACCAAATATGCAATAACCTTCACCACAAAAGTCCAAATGGAGTGGTTCCAAGCGTGTTGCAAAGAAGACTTTCATAAATTTAAATTGGTATATGGCAGGTGAGCAAATTCAAAGTATTGAACATCTGGAATGCCGAAGAATGAGACTTTGTTTTGAAATTTCTACTTTTTTGACTTTTTGGTTTCACTTTATCATTTTCCATTCAAAGCTTTGTTATATTTTATTTACCTATGGTTGGAGGGTTGTTCCAACATCTCTATATATAGTTAGGCATGTAAGTTATTAGAGACATCAAATATTTTGAATTGAATCAAGAGTTATTATCTTGTACTTAAGATTTAAGCTTGTTCCCTCTTTGTGAGTGAGTGGTGAGAGACCACATCCCTTCTCCTTTGGACATTGAGTGGTGATGTTTTTCTTTTCAACCCAGCAACTTAGCGATAATTCTTCTTCATATGTTTTAAATAGTTGGTAATGTTTTTCTTTTCAACTTTTTTTAGCTGTTATTGGAATGTATTTATTCATGATTATAATTAACAAAACCTCTCTTTCTTTTGAAAAAGAATTCTTTCATGTTAATAGGGTAGATAATTTAGTTAAATTTTAATGAAAAATATAATAAGTATAAACATCTAAGTGTCTATTTGGCTCGATGATTTTGTTTGAGGCAAGGAAAAGAAAAAAAAAAGGAAGAAATTTATATACATAGTTAGACCAAGATTCAATAACTCTAATCTTATGTTTGGACAGAATTTGGATTAGGAGATATATTGAAGTTGAATAAGATGTAGTAATAATCCTTAATTCAAATTTAAGATTTATGTTTCCAAACAAGTCTCCAACTTTTTTAATAAGTTGCTGTTTCCCCATATATATTAATTAAACTGAAGAATTTCGGGGCCTGTTCCTAACATATTCAGAACTGAAGACTAAGACCAGGTAGTCTTTGCAGTATTTGACGGGTGAGAGAGAGAGAGAGAGGGAGGTGAGAGCAAGTCTTCACCAATTTTACTACAGAGAGAGGACTTTTCAAGCCCGACGCCGAGTTATGGCTTTTGATTTCTGCCTTGGAGTATTGACTGGGGCAATTCTGGCTACTACATGACTCCGAATATCCTCACCTAAATTAAACCCAAAGCACCGACGCACACTGCAGCCGTTGCCCCTCTATATGCATAATAACACAAATGGGCAGCTGAATGAATTTATAAATATACACTAAAATATATACCTTTATTGATCGAGTATCAAGGGCTGTGTCTTCATGGCTATATCGTTCTTTCCAGCAACAATACGTATTAATTGCTACAGGCCTCCTATGGCCGCTATGTTCATCTTGCTTCTTGGACTCTCCATGCTTAGCTCCCAAATGAAAGGTCTCTCTCTCTCTCTCTCTCTCTCATATATATATATATACACACATGATGTAATCCCGCATGCATGCATTCTTTTATCTTACATTTATGGGGGATCCCAATTAACATTGACCTCTACTTAATTTCTTTCTTGATGAACTCAACAAATTAATAAATTAACATGCATGCATGCATAGATCAATAATTAGTTAATACCCACGCAGGGACACAATCCATCGGAGTATGCTACGGAAGAAACGGTGATAACCTACCGCCGGCGTCAGAAGTTATAGATCTCTACAAATCCAACGTCATCGCCCAAATGCGAATCTATGATCCAGATCAATCCGTCCTTCAAGCCCTTAAAGGATCCAACATAGATCTCATCCTAGATGTCCCCAAAGACAAACTCCAATCCCTCGCTTCAAACCCTTCGGTCGCCGCCGACTGGGTCCAAACCAACGTCAAGAGCTTTTCTCCCGATGTCAAATTCAAGTACATCGCCGTCGGCAACGAGATCAAGCCCAGCGACGCTGAGTCCAAATACGTTCTCCCCGCCATGCAAAACGTCCACAACGCCATCGCTTCCGCCGGCCTCCAAGACCAGATCAAAGTCTCCACCGCCATAGAGTTTGGCCTCCTCGGCACCTCCTACCCGCCCTCTGACGGATCCTTTAAGGACGACGCAAAAACCTACATAAACCCTATTATAACCTTTCTCGCCAGCAACGGTTCCCCGCTTCTGGCCAATGTGTACCCCTATATTAGTTACATCGGTGATCCCCAAAATATCCAACTTCAGTACGCCTTGTTCACCGCCCCCGGCGTCGTCGTCCATGACCCGAACAGCAACCTCGACTACCGGAACCTCTTTGATGCCCTAATGGATGCTCTATACTCTGCTCTCGAGAAGTCCAACGGCGCGAACGTGGAAATTGTTGTGTCGGAGAGCGGGTGGCCGTCGGCCGGCGAGGCGGCGGCGACGACGGAGAATGCAGGGACTTATAACAAGAACTTGATTGATCATGTTAAGGGATCAGGCGGAACCCCCAAGAAGCCTGGACGAGCAATCCAGACTTATTTGTTTGCCATGTTTGATGAGAATAAGAAGCCGGGTGCTCCCACGGAGCAGCACTTTGGTCTTTTCTCGCCTGACAAACAACCCAAGTACCAAATTAGCTTTAATTAAATTCGTATTTTTCATATACGGATCTTGTGGGAGAGTGGCTAGCTTCTGGTGTATCTCACTGTAATAAAGGCTTGTTCATGGGAAAAGCTATTTATGCTATAATATTATATTGGAATAAGATTTTCTAAGTGATATGATTGAAAGATGGAAGCACATGCATGAACAAATTCTTCAATATTATTGTTTTCATTCTCCCCCACAACCACAACATGAAAGTGGTTGAAAGCTGAAGGAATTGAAGATGAACAAAATTAAATTATTAAATGATATGTGACATTCTACCAACAGATGTGTCTATAGTGATCTCTAGTTAATTAGAAGAGCATGACTAGCTAGTATTCCAAAATTGTAATGGTGAGAATAGCTCTCCGAAGCCCGATCGCCCATCAATTTTTTAAAATGGGCTCCAATTGAATTTTGATTTTTGAAATCCAGCCCAAATCCCATTCTTATTGCCCATTTTATACCCAAATTAGCCCATTTCACTTTAGCAAAGCCCGCACTCACCCTTAACCTTGCTTGGCTCTCTCCCATTTTTCCCCACAAATCACTGGTGCAATGGTTGCCCAAGATGACAGCTGCATTTTTCCCCTCGTCCTTCTATTCATTTAATTCCAATTTGACATAGCAATGCACCCTCCTGAGTTTTTTTTTTTAATTTTAATTTAATTAAAAATATATAAGAAAATTTCTGGTGGAACTTTATTTCCACAATTGATATGTTCATAAAAACGCCAGATCATCCAGCATTTTTTAAAGAAAAGATACTGGACCATCCAATCGAGTGGGATCAATTTTGAGATGTCTATGACATTAAGTTGGACGTATCGGAACTGACGGTACCCAAAAATTTGGCATTTTTTAATAAAAGACGTTGGATGGTCTGATGCCTTTTTTTTAAAAAAAAAAACCCTGGATCATCCAACGTTCACTTCTCCATGGAGTTTGCACATAAAACAAAGAAGGTCATGCCCGTGCGGGGGAGGAGAAGTGACTCAACAGCTTGAGAGGACTCTGCAAAAATCATGGGAGAGACATTTTATTTTTTATTTTTCTCTTTGTTTTGATAATCTGGGACTCCTGCCACCATCGTGTCACTTTGTGTGCTAGCACTTTGGATTCTATGGTAAGGCACCAAATGTGGGGGGTGAAAGTCGTCCCCCCATTAACACACTCCTAGTAATTCATCGGGGTAGACTCTCAAAGGGGAATCAAACTCATGACCTTGGAATCACCAAAGTCACAAGTTACCCTTATCACTTGAGCCAACTTGGCTGGGCTTGGGAGAGACCCTTTTTTCTTCTTTTTTTTCTATTCTGCAACACTTGTGAGGGGACTCCTCATGAGAAGAAAAACCCTACAGATATTTAGAGAGATTCTGTACAATTAGGTTGGTGTGAACTGTTTTTGAATCCCTTATTGCCTAAGGAATTTCAGGAAAGTTTTGTCCTTGTACTCTCCTCCTTGGTATGATCAGAGTGACTTGATACGATAGCCACTCTACTTCTCCACAAAAGCTTTGAACTCTTTGAATTTGTCGAATACCTCTAACTTCCTTTTCAGGAAGTAGACCCAAGTCTTCCTGCTGTAATCGTCAATGAAGGTGATGAAGTATCGGTTCTATCCATTTGAAAATGACCTCAGTGGACCAAACACATCTGTGTGAACTAACTTGAGTGACATGGTAGATCTCTAGTCGGTTTTGTTTTCCAAAGTTGTTTCTGTGTTGTTTACTCAGAACACAGCTTTCATATATCACATTTGGGTGGAGAATGTTGGGTAAGACTTTTACCATCTTGCTTCCCAATTGTTTCAAACTTTTAAAATCCAGATGTCCGTACCTGAGATGCCATAGTCAGTCTTTGATGATAGCGCTCAAACACCTTGGCGTATCATGTTGAATAAAGAGCGGAAACATTCGATTCTTTGCCATTTGTACTCGAGTAACGAGCTTACCTCGAGCATCTGTTATCACCATCTGCTTATCTTTAAGGCTAATTCGGTAGCCTTTCTCCACAAGCTGTCTGAGACTAAGTATATTAGTCTTCATGGCTGGCACATAGTACACGTTGGAGATAAAAGCATGGTCTTCATCCTTCCGCTTAATTAGGACATTTCCCCTTCCTCGAATTGGAACTTTAGAGAGATCACCAAATGATATCTCTCCCTGAACTTTCTCATCAAGTTCACTAAATATGTTCTTTCTACTAGTCATGTGATTGTTGGCTTCAGAGTCAAGATACCAAACATTTTGGTCCTGGTGGGTTGAACTGTGTGCCATCAGCATTAACGATTCTCCTTCTACTTTCTCCTTTTCTGCAAAGTTAGCATTTTCATTTTCTTCCTTATTTTTGGGATTACCTCTACACTCATTGTTGTAGAATCCATACTTGTGGCAGTTGTAGCACTGAACGTTTCTCTTGTTTACATTTGGGTGGTTATTGTATCACTCTCTTCTTCCTTGTCCTCTGCCTTGTGGGATATAGTTCTATTGATTGCGTCCATCTCTAGTGGGACTTCTTCCACCTCTACCACCTTCTCTAGATTCAAAATTTCCTTTCCACGAGATCCTCGGCCTCGTCCTCTCCCTCGCTATGATGTCCCCCCTTTGTCGTATATATCTGTAAGAAGGGACAACTTCGTTTGGAGAGTTTGCTCCAGTGCTTTATCATCACTCCTTCTGTTGACTTTCTACTCATGGGCTTGGAGTGAGCCCACAAGTTCTTCTACGGATATGGTTTCAAGATCTTTTGTTTCTTCCATGGTCATAGGTATATAATCATATTTTGGATCCACATATCGCAAAATTTTCTTGCAAATTCTCTTGTCGTTGAGAGTCTCTCCATTTCTTCTCAATTGATTTGATACTACCATAAATAGTAATCAGCAATAGATTCACTAGATTTCGTTCTTAAGGATTCAAAATCACCTGGCAATGTTTGAAGAATCTTCTTCACTTTGTCTGCACCTTTGTGTGTTCGATGGAGAGAGTCCCAAACTTATTTGAGTCCCAGACTTATTTGGATGTCTTAGTGGAGGCGATGATTTTGAACGTGGCCTCATCAAGGCCTTGGTAGATTATGGAGTTGGCTTTGCAATCCTTCTTTGGATCGGCTCGCAAGATTGTTCTTTGAGCCTCAGACATAGTTGTTTCATCTTCCTTTGATGGGACTTCTCTATACCCATTTTCAATGATGTCCATGATATCCTGAGCACCTAGAAGGGCTCTCATCTGAATAGACCAGTTGTCATAATTCTCCCGTGTCAACTTTGGAATGACCACTTGGGTAGCACTGTTCGCCATCGGGTTTAATATATCAAGAAAAGAGTGATAGAGATTGATTTTGGCAAATCTGATGTCACTAGTGTATTCAAAAGGTCGAAAAACCTTAGGAATCGATTTTGGATTGTAGAGAACCAGTTTAAAAATCACTAAATTGGTCAAAAAAAATTCTGAACCGGTTTTGTAAAAAACCGTTAGACTTAATAGAGAATAATGGCGTTAGTTATTACTGTTGAGACACGTGGCGGATTCTACACGTGCCACGTGTCGGCAACTAGACGCGGGTCGGTATCTGAGTTGGGTCATGCTCACAGGTCTGGAGCCGAGTTGGGTCATCTTCGTGGGGCCGGTTACGGGTTGCTGGGCCAGGTTGCGGATCGGGTTTCCGGGTCGGATCTCTATAGCTGGGCGAGGAAGACGCGTGCGAGCGCATGGAGCACATGACGTCGACGGTCAGTGTCCTCGCCGGCACGTGTGGAGGATGCTATTTCGTCTTTAGGCGCGTGAAAGCGTGTGTGGGGGCTCCCGAACTCTGTTTGAAGTACGATTTTCACCTTTCGAATCGTCTTTATGCGAATTTAACAATAGTATGCTCAATTTTGGATTTTAAGCAACTTCAAATTTAGGGAAAAAATTGAACTTCCCTCTGTTCGCTCTAATGAGTGGAGGGGATTCACTCAATCACTGGTTGATTGAAACTCAGTGAGAAATTGCACTCAATTGCAAAACAATAAATTTCAATCTAAAAAAATATATATATAGACAAATTCAAGATACAAATTTCTCTCTTCTCGCTAGTTATTCACCCTCACTACACAACATTACATCACACACACACACACATCTATTTATAGTAGAAGATGGACGATAGGTAGAATTAAATTCAAACAAGTAGGCTGAAGTTGGTGAAGAGTTGGTGGCCGCCGATCTTCATTGTCAACAGAAGCGGCTGGTTGGTGCGGCTGCCGACGACTCTAGTTAAGTTTAATTTTCAATACAAACATCCACAACCTCTTGGCCTTTTAACAATGTTATTTTATATTATTAAAGGAAGAATTTGTGTTTTAAAAACCCAATTATTATAATTTAAGAAATTTTTTATTCAAAATATTATATTTAATAATCGTTGTTTTAAAAATATAAATATTGATGAAAAAAACCAATGAACCCTAATAGAAAAATAACACATTGATAGAAGAGGCTTAGGATAAGAATACGAGGATTAACATGCATTGTAGAACTTACTTCTTTACTAGAAAATTATAATACTTTTTTGTTATTTATTGTAGAGAAAAAAAAAATAATTAGGGCGAAATATCATTACACCTACAATTGTATCGTAAAACTTAGTAAAATATGAGAAAATAGCCACCAAAGAATTGGTGAAAATGAAAATATGAATAATAAAATTTAAATGAAACAGTAAGTTTTCAATAATTCAAGGAGTTAGTAGTAGTCAATAAATGTGACGGACAAAAAAATACTATGAAATAAACTTTATTAAACATTAAAATTTTACATTCAATTAATTATGCATCGGTGCTTTGGTATTGAATAAGCTATAGGATAGTCTATTTATATTTTTTATTTGATTTTCTTCTTTGACTTTTCTAGAAAATCAATGTCACAGAATTCCACATATTATCTCTTTTGATCACGACTTTGTTATTTTGTTAATACATTGACTTCTTTTGAAACTTTTTAAGGTATAAATAAAAAACCATATTAGTTTATTAAATTAATTTAGTTTAATTTTATATTTATTCTTAAAATAAAAATATTAATGCAAACATATAAATATTAATAGAAGTAATAGTAACTATTATTAACAAAGGATGCCATAATAAAAATTTACCACCAATTAAAGTTGGTCATGAGTAGGGGTGAACATTTGGTTGGTTCAGGCAATTCGCCCAATTAATCGAATTTTTTCAATTAACAATTTTTCATAAACGAATAGACCGAATTAATCTTACTAACTGACCATTACCTGACTAAACCAAATTTTCGATTAATTCAGTTAATCAAATTTAACCGAACCAGATTGAAATGGTTCGACGGGGAGGACGAGGCCACGACGAGGGCGACATGACGCGGCATGGGCGAGGTGCGACTAGTCCATATTGGCCTATCCAAGCGCAGCGGCGCTCAAGGAGGCTGGAGAGTGGAGGAGACGGGGAGAGCGAGGCTACGACAAGGGCGAGGAGAGCTGCGATTGGTCCAGATCAGCAGATCCAAGTCCAGTGGCGCTTGAGGAGGCTGGAGACATAGAGTGGAGTTGGAACTTGGAAGCTGGAACCCGAAATGTAGTGATCTTAAAAAAAAATTAAATAAAATAAATTAAAATTGAAATTTAATTAATTAATTAATTAAAATAAATAATTAAATTAATTAAATTATTATTAATTAATTAATAATAATATAATATACATTATATATATATATATATATATATATATAAGTAAAAGTATAATATATTATATATTAAATAACAAAGCTTCCTTAAGGAAATCCTTCAGGAAGCATCTAGGCAATTGAAGATGCAGAGAGATGCTGCGTAGCCCCTGCTTTCTTTCTCTCACTCTCTAGCTCACCTTCGTCTCTCTTCTACTTCCTTCAATTTCTCGACTAATTTTTGCCTGATTAAAAATCAGAAAATACTACTGGATTCCATTCTCCGCCACCATCATTTCTACTGGAGCGGATTTGTCATAAGAGTGACATAGGAATATCTCCTGGAAGTAAGCTCAATTCTCACTTTTACTTCAATTTCTCGTAAATCTTAAACCTAATTGATGATCAGACACCATCACGAGAATCTAGGAATGATTCTCTACAAGCCTAGTTGAGTGGATTTCTCATGAGGTCGTCATAGGCATAACCCTAAAATTAGGTTAAGGGGGTTATGAAGGGGCTAATTATTATTTAATTATTATAGATTTATAAATACTAAATATTTGGAATTTCTACGATTGCGTAAACATTATATTTGGAGAAATACTGAAGTTTTGTTAGGGTGAAAATAATGGTTTTAGGGTGTTGTGCTGGGGACGCTACGGGTGTAGGGCCTGATATTTTTGAGGCTTCTTAGTAGTCAAGTAAGGGAATAAATTAAGTCAGAATTTTCATGGAAATACTTATTATTCTACAGCATTTTATTTCAGAAATTTTGTATGAAATAAAATTATGTTTGGAAAAATTATTGTCGATTATAGGGAATGTTTATATATATATATATTACCAGGGAAAATGGTTTAATTTGTGTGGCATGGGTATAAAATCTTATGATTTATGTGATGGCAAAATGTTATGTTTTCAAAACCTTCATGCTATTATTATTTTCCGGAAATGGTTAAAACAGTACAGGAATTGTATGTTTCGTAATTTATGTGAAATGACACAAGGGCCATAGTTTATATAAAATGGCGTAAGGACTATAAATTTATATGATATGATATAAAATGTCAGCGCAAGGGTCGTAATGAAAGATATGTTATTTTTATGAAAATATTATTATATAAGATATTATGGTGAAACGGTTATATTCAGCATATGAAATACAGTATATGATATTAGTGCCCAGATGACTTAGTTTAGTTCAGTTTTCAGAAGCACGGTACCGTAGCTATATATGTATTCAGATTATGTTAGTGCTAGCACATGTCGCAAGGGGCTGTGGGAGATTGGCAGTCAATGTGGTTTCAGTGCAAAGTTGTAGACGTCCCCCTGGCAGTCCGGACTAGGGTGGGGCAGACCCATCATACTTACAGACTTATATTAATCTAGCATGGTCGGCCAGCCAGTGTTAGGTCCCGCCTTCTGGCCGCACAACCCATTCATGTGGGGGTAATACATGACATTAGCTAACTATCCATCCTGTGATTTATTTCACGTGTTATATAGTGATATAAGATGTTTTACATATATAGATATATAATAAGACATGTATGCTACTTTCAAATAAGTTTATTCAGTATTTATCAGACATATTTCTCATATATGATTTATGTACAGTATATGCTTATGACACGTGAAAATACTCATGTTGTCACACACTAATATTAGTTTATTTCCCTTACTAAGAGGTGTCTCACCCTAGTTTTAAAATATTTCAGGGAATCCAAGTAGGGGAGCGAATAGAGCTCCGCAACGATAGTGGTCGCCTGATCTACCCTGCTAGAAGGGTAAGTCGTTCCACTGGGGTTAGATGGATTTTGGGGTAGTGATCCTAGGGAACTTTATGTTCATATTGGTATGTGTGTATTTGAATATGACAATTTTTTGTATAACTCTGACATTGTGTTTGTTGGACTACTTGATATGTATATGATGTAGCCTTCCGCTGCTAGGGTGTCAAGTTCATATGACAGGTTTATTTCCTAGCACCCACGGGTTTGGATGGATTATGTATGTGGTAATTATGATTATTGGCAGGCTAATATGTGGAAAAAATATATATGGAAATTATACAGGTCGTTGTAGTTTGGTATCAGAGCCTAGGTTATTCGATTTTGTAGACTTTAGAGTGCAGTGAAAACAATACCAAAGTTTAGGTGAAAGGGTTTGAGGTTTGGTTTTGCAGTCTAGAGGCAAGACTACCATGGTGGTTTCTGTATCTTTCTTAGGGTGACAATTTTAGGAAAACCATAGTAAACTATTGTCGGGTTGTGTTTCTAAAGTGTAGGACTTAACCTTGAATAAAGGTAAGAATGGCAAGATAGTGGGGCTATGGTTAGATATGTAGATCGGGGTCCCTAAGCTATGTTCTTGTCTTTCAGAATGGACCCAAGGGACAGTGGTATGAATGCTGGGGGTGACGGAGCAGGACTCTTAGGTACAGGTGGCAGTGACCCAGACGTCATACTTCGTAGTGTGGCTCAGCAGGTTATGACTAAGATCGCTAGGAGCTCTAGGGAGCAGGGAGGCCCGTCTACAGGTTCTGGGAGTTTGATCGAGAAATTTACGAAGATGAATCCTCTGAAATTCTCAAGAAGGGTGGATCCTGCAGTCGTCAAGAACTGGATGCAGGAGATTAAGAAGATTTTGGCGGTGCTACAGTGTACAGAGGAGCAGCAGGTCCTTTTTGCTACATATAAATTGACAGGAGAGGCAGAGCACTGGTGGACTGCTGTGAAGCTCCTAGAATAGCAAAGGACGACGCTGATAGCTATGATGTGGGACCGATTTAGAAAATTGTTCTTTGATAGATATTTTCCAGCTACTGTCAGAGAAGCCAAGGTGAAAGAATTCCTGAATCTGAACCAGTGACAACTGTCGATCCAGCAATATGCGGCAAGGTTTATAGAATTGTCTCGTTTCGCCCCATTTATTATACCTGATGAGGCAAGGAAGGCGAGACAGTTTGAAAGAAGTCTAAGGCGTGAAATCTATAGACAGGTTATGGTGTTGAAAATTCAGGATTTTGCTGAACTAGTAGATAGAGCCGCTTTGGCTGAGGCCAGTTAGCGATTGGGTGTTGAGGAGTAGGGACAGAAGAAGAGACCTACGCCTTTAGGTTTCTAGCAGGGGTCCTGGCAGGGTCAGTGGAGAAGAGGAAACTATGGTAGAGGACAGAGACACGAGGCTGGGGGTCGTGGGGTTCAAGCAGTGCAGTCTTACCTCATTTGTCAGACTTGTGGAAGAGACACTTGGGAGAGTGTCAAGCAGGGGGTGTTGTCTGTTATCGCTATGGTGGTTTAGGGCACATGACACGGGATTGTTCTACACCACCTAGTACTGCTTCTACTCCCAAGCATTTTAGAAGAGGTTACCAGGTGCCTCGTGGAGGTCAGTAGAGAAATATGGCTCCAGCGAGGGTGTATGCATTGACGCCTGGTGATGCCAAGACCGCAGACGACGTCATGACAGGTTCCTTTACTGTTTTACCATATAAGGTTATTGTTTTATTTGATTAAGGTGCCACACACTCTTTTGTGTCTACAACCTATATTAAATTTTCTGGAAATGAGACCAAGTTGTTAGAGGTAGAGTTGTCAATAGCCACACCAGCTGGATTAATAATGAAATGTCATAGGGTGCTCAAGGGTTATCCGATAGAAATCCAGGGTAAAGCGTTACCAGCTAGTCTAGTTGTGCTTTATGTGCATGGCTTTGATATAATACTGGGTATGGACTGACTGGTGGCGAACTATGCTAACATTGATTGTCATTGAAAGGAGGCGATTTTCAGACCACCCAGCAAGCCAGAATTCAGTTTTTTGGGGTCGCAGGTGAGTTCCCTGCCCCAGTTGGTGTCAACCTTGTAGGTGAGAAGACTACTCCTGGATGGGTGTCAGGGGCTTATGGCTTTCATAAAAGAGGTGTCAGAGAATAAGTTGAAGTTTAGCGGCACACTAGTGGTTAAAGAATTCTTAGATGTTTTTCCAGAAGAATTGCCAGGGTTGCCTCCCGACCGTGAGGTAGATTTCCCTATTGATTTACTTCCAGGGACGACATCGATCTCTAAAGCTCCATGCCAAATGGGTCTAGCAGAATTGGGAGAGCTGAAGAATCAGTTGCAAGACTTGCTAGATAAGGGATTCATTTGACCCAGTGTATCGCCACGAGAAGCTATAGTATTTTTTGTAAAGAAGAAAGACGGGTCTATAAGGATGTGTATAGATTACAAAGAAATAAATAAGGTGACTATCAAGAACAAATATCCTTTACCTCGTATAAATGATTTATTTGACCAGCTCTAGGGTACACGGGTGTATTCCAAGAATGACCTCAGGTCGGGTTATCATCAAGTAAAGGTAAAAGAAGAAGACGTCTCAAAGACAACCTTTAGGACCAGGTATGGGTATTATGAATTCCTTGTTATGCCTTTTGGTCTGACAAATGCTCCAGTTGTGTTCATGGATTTGATGAATAGAATCTTTCATCAATATTCGGACCAATTTGTTGTGGTTTTTATTGATGATATACCAGTCTACTCGAGAAGCTTTGAGGAGCATGAGGCACACTTGAGACAAGTACTGCATACGCTCAAGGAGAAGAAGCTCTATGCCAAGTTTAGCAAGTGTGAGTTCTGGCTTGAGAAGGTTGCATTTTTGGGCCATGTGATCTCAGGAGATGTTATTTCATTGGATTCCAGTAAGATTGATGCGGTGGTGAATTGGGCCAGGCTGAAGAACGTTCAGGAGATCAGGAGTTTCTTGGGGCTGGCAGATAATAAATTCGATTTGTTGAGAGGTTTTCAACTTTATCAAGGCCTCTGACGCGACTAACTAGAAAGAATTTCAATTTTTTGTGGGATGATGAATGCAAACAGAGCTTTCACGAATTAAAGTAGTGGCTCGTCACTGCTCCAGTACTAATGATTCTATCGAGAAGTGATGGTTACGTAATTTACAGTGACACGTATTTGAAAGGGCTTGGCTGTGTATAAATGCAGCATGGTAGGGTCGTAACTTTTGCTTCAAGGCAATTGAAAGAGTATGAAAAGAACTACCCTACCCATGATCTTGAATTGGCTGCAGTGGTACATGCACTAAATATTTGGAAGCATTACTTATACGGAGAAAAGTGCGAGATATACTCTGATCATAAAAGTTTGAAGTACTTCTTTACTCAGAAGGAATTGAATATGCGCTAGAGAAGATGGTTAGAGCTTATTAAAAACTATGATTGCACCATCAGCTACTACCCAGGTAAAGCTAATGTGGTGGCTAATGCGTTGAGCCGTAAATCAAGTGATGCATCATAGCTAGCAGCAGTTATTCAGCTCTCAATCTTGATGGATTTGGAGAAGCTCGACATGGAATTAGTAGAGAGCGATCACCAGGCATTCATTGCTAACCTGGTGGTGCAGCCTGCTCTAAAGGAAAGGATTAAGGCCGCTCAGAGGGATGACGCAGAGTTGGTGGAGTTGATTGAGAAAGTGCAGAACGGACAGGAGGAGGAGTTCATTATTTCTTATGACGGGGCCTTGAGGTTCTGTTCCCAGTTGTGCGTGCCTGTAGATAGAGACATCAGGAGGACGATTTTGAAGGAGGCTCATAGATCCTTGTACACGGTTCATCTAGGCAGTACGAAGATGTATAGGGGTCTGCGAGAGTCTTACTGGTGGAGCAGTATGAAAAGAGAGATCGCTGAGTTCGTACAACAGTGCTTAATGTGCCAGCGACTTAAGGCTGAGCACCAAAGGCCAACGGGCCAGTTACAACCACTTTTTATCCCATAATGGAAGTGGGATCATGTTTCAATGGATTTGGTGATAGGGTTACCGCTGGCGAGACAAAGGCAGAATGCTATTTGGGTGGTCGTTGATAGATTGACAAAGACCGCTCACTTCATTCCCATTAAAGAAAGCTACTCCATGAACAGACTGACAGAAATATATGTTTAGGAGGTTGTACGACCACATAGGGTGCTAGTGGCTATTGTATCAGAATGAGACCCACGTTTCACGTCTTGTTTTAAGACGACCATGTAGGAGGCTCTGGGGTCTCAGTTGTCTTTCAGCACTCCGTTTCATCCACAATCGAACAGTCGAACTGAGAGGGTAATTCAGATATTAGAGGATATGTTGCAAGCGTGCATGCTGGATTTTGGGAGTAGTTGGACCCAGTATATGTCGCTGGTAGAGTTTGCATACAATAACAGCTATCTTACCAGCATCGGCATGGCACCGTATAAGGCACTATACGGTAGGAGATTTTGATTTCATCTATACTGGGATGAGACAGACGAGAGGTGAGTGTTGGGACCAGAGATGGTGCAGCAGGCCTAGGACAAAGTCCAGCCCATTAAAGAAAGAAACAGTGTAGCTTAGAGTTGGTAGAAAAGTTACGCCAATGCTCGCCATCGGGGATTAGAATTCTAAGTTGGGAATCATGTGTTTTTGAAGATAGAGCCGTTGAAGGGGGTTATGAGATTTGGAAGGAAGGATAAGTTGAGCCCTAAGTTTATTAGCCCTTTTGAGATACTAGAGAGAGTGGGGTCAATTGTCTACCGGTTAGCTTTACCACCAGTATTATTTTAAATTTATGACGTATTTCATGTTTCTATTTTAAGGAAATACGTCCCAGATCTCTCCCATGTCATCAGTTATGCCGAGTTAGAACTCAGTGATTCTTTGGCTTATGAGGAAACCCCAGTGCAGATTCTCGACAGGAAGGAACAGGAACTACGCAGTAAGAAAGTCTCATTAGTGAAAGTCTTGTGGAAGAATCATGTAGTGTAAGAAGCTTCTTGGGAGCTTGAGGAAGAGATACGCTAGAAATACTAGCATCTGTTCAGCGGGGAGTAGCAGTAGTCAGGAAGAAATACTAGTAGATATGTAATATTTCTTTTGCAAGTTAATTAGTATATGTAATGATTTACAATTAGTAGGTGGTGTTTTGCTTTTGGGCGAATTTTATGTTATGTATATGTAATCTCCCAGAATCCTAAATGTAACCACGGTATTCTTTCACTACAAGTGAGGGTAAGTAATAAAATAAGTAGCCTATTTTCCTAAAGGAATGATGTATAGTACATATAGCAAATTTCGAGGATGAAATTTTCATGAGGGGGGGAATTTAGTGATCTTTAAAAAAATAAAAAATAAAAAAAATTAAATTGAAATTAAATTAAAATAAATAAATAAATTATTATTAATCAATTAATTAATTAATAATAATATAATATACATTATATATATATAAGTAAAAGTATAATATAATATATATATATATTAAATAACAAATCTTCTTGAAGGGAAGCATCTTGGCAATTGAACATGCAAAGAGATGTTGCACTGCCCCCTGCTTTCTTTCTCTTACTCTCTAGCTCACCTCCGTCTCTCTTCCACTTCCTTCAATTTTTCGACTGATTTTTGCCCGATTGAAAATTAGAAAATACCGGTGGACTCCACTCTCCGCCACCGTCATTTTTACTGAAGCGGATTTGTTATAAAAGCGACGTAGACATATCTCCTAGGGTAAGTTCAAATTTCACTTTTACCTCAATTTCTCGTAAATCTTAAACTCAATTGACAATCGGACACTTCCACTAGAATTTAGGGATGATTCTCTACAAGTCTGGCGGAGCGGATTTGTCGTGGGGTCGTAGTAGGCATAACCCCAAAATTAGGCTAAGGGGGTTATTAAAGGGCTAATTACTATTTAATTATTATAAATTTAGAAATATTAAATATTTGACATTTCTGGGATTGCGTAAATGTTATATTTGAAGAAATACTGAAATTTGGTTAGGGTGAAATATTGGTTTTAGGGTGTTGTGCTCGGGACACTGCGGATGTAAGACTCGATATTTTTTGGGCTTCTCAATAGTCAGGTAAGGAAATAAATTAAGTCACAATTTTCATGGAAATACTTATTATTCTACAACATTTTATTTCATAAATTATGTATGATATAAAATTATATTTGGAAAAATTATTGCTATTTATTGGGAATATTTATATGTATATTACCAGGGAAAATGGTTTAATTTGTGTGGCATGGGTATAAAATCTTATGATTTATATGATGGCAAAATGTTATATTTTCAGAACCTTCATGCTATTATTGTTTTCAGAAAACGGTTACAACAGTACAGGAATTATATTTTTCATAATTTATGTGAAACAGCGCAAGAGTCGTAATTTATAAAAATGGCGCAAGGACCATAATTTATGAAATGGCGCAAGTGCCGTAATTTATGTGAAATGGCGCAAGGGCCATTAATTTATATGATATGATATAAAATGTTGGCGCAAGGGCTATAATGAAAGATATGTTATTTTTATGAAAATATTATTATGTTAAATATTATGGTATAGTATATGATATCAGTATCCGGATGACTTAGTTTAGTTCAGTTTTCAAGAGCACGGTACCGTAGCTATATATGTATTCAGATTATATTAGTGTTACCACATGCCGCAAGGGGCCGTGGGAGATTGGCTGTCGATGTGGCTTCAGTGCAAAGTTGTAAATGTCCCCCTGGCAGTCCGCACCAGGGTAGGGCGGACTCATCGTACTTACAGACTTATATTGATCTAGCATGGTCGGTCAGCTAGTGCTAGGTCCCGCCTTCGGGCCGCACAATCCAGTCATGTGGGGGTAATATATGGCATCAGCTAGCTATCCATAGTGTGATTTATTTCACATATTATACAGTGATATAAGATGTTTTACATGTACAGATATATAGTAAGACATGTATGCTACTTTCAAATATATTTATTTCGTATTTATCAGACAGATTTCTCGGATATGATTTATGTACAGTATATGCTTATGACATGTGAAAGTACTCATGTTGCCACACACTGATATTAGTTTATTTCCTTTAGTGAGAGGTGTCTCACCCCAGTTTTAAAATATTTCAGGGTATCCAAGTAGGGAGGCGAATAGAGCTCCGCAACGATAGTGGTTGCCTGATCTACCCTTCTAGAAGGGTAAGTCGTTCCACTAGGGTTAGATGGATTTTAGGGTAGTGATCCTAGGGAACTTTATGTTCATGTTGGGATGTGTGTTTGAATATGACAAATTTTTGTATAACTCTGGTATTTTGTTTTTTGGAGTATTTGATATGTATATGATGTAGTCTTCCGTTGCTAGGGTGTGAGATTCATATGATAGGTTTATTTCCCAGCACCCACAGGTCTTGGTGGATTATGTATGTGGTAATTATGATTATTGGCAGGCTAGTATGTGGAAAAAAAAATATAAGTGGAAATTAGATAGGTCATTACACGAAAGGAACCCTAATGAAATCCCCCTCCCAATTGGATTTATATATATATATATATATATATATATATATTATTTAATTCAGTTAACCGAAACTAAAATTACCCCAAACCGAATCAAAACTCAAATTTAACCTAAAATCAAAACTAAATCGAACCGACCGAATTGGATGGGTTAATTCAAGTAATTTGGTTTCCATCGAATTTTGCTCACCTATGTATTTAAAATAAAATAACCAATTTTACTCCATTTATTGATGGCGATCAACAATCCCCAAACATAACATTCACTGAGATGGTGTCACATTGATACATTAATTGGGATGAAGGCAACTACACACCTTTACAAAAAAAATGCATAACTTTATCTACAAAGGCCCAAATAATCTGATTCCAACTGGGTTGGAAAGAAGACTCCTATACTTTTCTTTGGGTATAGGGAAACACATGAAGTTCAAAATGTGCACGAGTTGGCAGTCCAATAACAGTAGTCATTCGTCTAGAAATTCTGCATCACATGGGCAACTGTACACTTTCACCAAATATGCCATAACTTTCTTTACAAGAGTCCAAATGGAGTGATTCCAAGCGTGTTGCAAAGAAGACTTCCATAAATTTAATTTGGTATATGGTAGGTGAGAAAATTCAAAGTATTGAACATTTGGAATGCCGAAGAATGAGACTTTGTTTTGAAATTTCTACTTTTTGACTTTTGGTTTCACTTTATCATTTTCCATTCAAAGCTTTGTTATATTTTATTTACCTATGGTTGGAGGGTTGTTCCAACATCTTTATATATAGTTAGGCATGTAAGTTATTAGGGACATCAAGTATTTTGAATTGAATCAAGAGTTATTATCTTGTGCTTAAGATTTAAGCTTGTTCCCTCTTTGTGAGTGAGTGGTGAGAAACCACATCCCTTCTCCTTTGGAGATTGAGTGGTGAGAGGCCAGAAAATTATCATTCTTCATTCTCCATCTTATCATTCCAGTAGCTGTTGTGTGAGATTATTACCTCAACAATCAAGCGGATCAATTATAAGCCCAAGTAGCACCGAGAATCATTATTCGAGATATCGAGTAAGGTTCGAGCGTGTTGTGTTCATCATTTTGAATAATTTCAGTAAGTTCATTTCAAACACTTCCAAAATACACCATAGATATTCAATATAATGTTTATCTCCTAGTAGCCTTTTTTTTATAAACTCTTCAAAGCCAAGAAAATTTTCAATACTTGAACGTTTGATTGTGTCTTATTTTAAGGATATATAACTTGCATGTTTAGGCTTAATTCTAAGGCTTGAATCTACCATCTTTCGAGTGATTATCTCATGCTACTTGATTAGATCCTTAAGGATTAGTTTATGTGAATCTTATAACTTTTTGAATTTTCCACAACATGTAGTTTTCGCATATAGTTTATATTGTTCATTGCGGTTAAATAAATTTTCATCTTAGAGTGTATTTGGTGTGTGCACATTTGTGAGAGGGTCTTTGGTAGGACTAGGGTTCCTAGAAACGTCCTACATCATTTATTGTATTTTAATTACTGAATAATATCTAACAAATTTTACAAGGTTTAAGAATTTTACCAAGGTTAAGTTATATAATTTGGACAACCTATTTTTCATTTTTTATTCTTTTTTAATCCCTTAATAAAATTCAAATTTGAGGTGTCTATTTTGAATTTTAAAATTATGTTTAGAAATATGAATGTTAGATTTTATATTTAAACTTGTATAATTTTAGATTAAAAATTAATATAATTTAATATTTTAAATTTTTAAAATTTTAAATTAAAATTCAAAATCAAGGGCCAAAACATCACATAAGCATTAAATGTTCCATAAAGTGGGAGAAATTGAGGATTACTGGTCCTTTTCACTTGGCCCATGAGGTCGTGAAGTTAGCTTACAACCCAATTAAAGTTTCAAGTGAAGGAGACACCCTAAATTAAAGCTTTCAATGAAAGAGAACCCCTAATATAAATGAGTCGGCAGAAAAATATTTTCTTTTTTTGCTGGCATAAAATAAAATCAATGCACATATATTTAAAATATAATTTTTAAGATAACAAAATAAGTATTTTAATTTTTTAAAAAAAATATAAAGAGAAGGAACAAAGAGTCCACACAAAAGTATTAGTCATTTTAAATTGGACTCAGGGTCTGGGTTGAGTTTATTTTAAGATTTTAGGCTTGGGGTAGCTGGGCTAAGCTTAGACTTGGGCTTTAGTTTGGGTTGGCTCCCTAATTAATCTAGTCAAATATTAGTCATTTTAAATTGGAGTCAATGCACTTTATGTTATTGGGCTGTAAATGGGATTGGATCTAGCTTAGGCTTGGAAGAAATTAGGGTCGGTTAACTCAGGTCAAAGTTGATGTGGGTCCTAGGAAGACTATGTCAAGCTTGCTGACTTGGATTTGGATTAAATTGAACGGAGTCTTTAGGTTGGGTTTAGGTCTATGGATCCACGTCTTTAACTCAGAATTAGATAGTTTGACTTGGATGTTGGGTCTAATTTTTCAGATTGGGATCAAAACCCGAGTCTATTTTTTGGGATTTCTACGGGGATTTTTTTTTTTTATGTTGAATTTTGATCTGTTTGGGGGGTTTTTTGAATTTTGGAGTATCGATTGAGAACTAGGGAAATTCGAAATGAAATCTATTAATCCATCCACTAAAATAAAATACCTTAATTAATCTAGTCAAATATTAATCCAAATTTAGAAACTGAAACAAATTCTTTCTTTTAGTATGTCCCTTTTTTGTCCTGCTTTACTGCTTCAACCTAAATCTCTTCATCTTTAAACTCTTCACTCTATCTTTCTCCTCTGCAACTTCCTCAATGCTTCGCATTCTTTTTGGTTTGGCAAAGCCCTTCTTCCATTTTACTTGTCTCACTTTATCTCTTTTCTCATCATCGATTTTTCCTCTCCCTCCATTTTTCTGAAGAACTCTATTTATAGGTCACTGGGAGAATAACTAATTAATTTTAAAACAAATTTGTTGATTTTATTTTTGATTTATTTACATTTACTAACTTGTTGCTAACTGAAAACTTTTCATTTTGATCTGTGTGCAAGTACCTTCTGTAATGATCCGAAAAATTAAAATGATTGAAATAATTAGGAAAAATAATAATAAATAAAATAATAAATGAACAGGTAAAGGGAATAGTATAAAAGAAAAAAAATAAAAAATAATAATAATAAAATAAAATAAGATTAATTATTAATTAATTAATTAATTAATTATCATCTAATCGAATTAATAAATTAATTAAACGTTATTTAATTGAATTAATTAAATTAAGTATATGATATTTATATGTTTATATATATGTGTATATAAGGATGAAGGAATATATATATAAATATATAAATATATATATATACACATATGTTATATAATAAGTTATAATATTATAATATATTATATTATATTATAAATTTGGATTGAATCTGTCAGCATCCAGATTGAATTCTCAATTTTAACAGAGAATTCTCACGGGTGCCCCACGCTCGCCTCCGTCTCCTTCTCTCTCTCTCTCTCAATTTCTCAACGATTGTGGCAGATCTGAAAATGGAAGGTGTCGTTGGATTCCTGACTCCGCCACCGACATTTCTACTAAAGCAAATTTGTCGTGAGAATGACTTAAGCATTGCTCCTGGGGAAAGGTAACTTTTCCCTATTTTCCCAATTTCTCTGTAAATATGCGATTAAATCGACGATCGAGTACCACCACGTGGTCCTAGTCGCGATTATCGTCATTTTGACGTAAGTAAATTTCTAATTGGGATTTTCTAGACCCCACACCAAAGGGAAAGTGAGATTTGGAAAATTTGACAAATTAGTTAAATTTGCGGGTATAACTGTTAATTTGAAAATTATGACCCTAGAAAATATTTAAATAGTATTTTATTTAAGAATAATTTAAATGGAATTAGGATTTTTGAATCAGGGTCTAGGTGAGCGCCACGGGCATCTTTGTGGGATTCCTGTCGGTGTAGTTCGAGAATTCAGGTAAGGGGGAAATTTATGTATTAAACAAGGTTTTTCATGAATTAAAATGGATTATGTGTTATTTATTTGTATATGCTTTTATGTGGATTTAAAATGCCAACCATGTTAAAATATATTTTTTGAACTTAGGGTTGTTTTATTATATACTTATATGCGAAATTGAACTGATGAAAGTGAGAAATATTTTTCAAAATAATTATATAAGAAATTAAAGTATTTTCTAGTTTATGAATGTTAAATATGGGTTGGCCTATTTTACAGGAATATGTATGAATTTTACTATTAAATTGTGTGGCATGAGATTCCGTGCAAATATATATTAAATGTATGAGATGTAGGTTAAATAAGTAAAATACTAGGAATAAAATATGATATGGATTACGTTGCCTGTGTATGTTAAATGCAACCATATAAATATAAGACAGCTGAAAGACAATCATGTTAGCAGATTTTAACGCATTTCTATGTGGACTAACTATAGCAGATTTTAGGCATTTCTATGTGGACTAACTGATGATGACTAAAGACCAGCTGTAGTACAAATGAATGAAAAAAAAAATGTTATGCAATGAAATGAAATGTGAAATGTGAATGATACAAATGGGAAAAAGTCACTTAAAGTGAAATGCAATGCAATGTTAAGTTATGAATATGAACAAATGTGTATGATTGAATAATGAAAAAAAGAATGATGTATTATGATATTAGAAATATGTATGTACATAGAACATGTTACGATTGGGCGAGACGTACCTTTCGCCTGAGGGCTTGCTGAGTAAGGCGAGTGCACTAGTAGTTACAGATGTGACAGTAGTCGCATAACGTACTAGGGCAGAGGGAACCTACTTGTATGATCGGGTAGATTTTCCTATCCTTAGGACCTTTGCCGGTAAACTATTGTTGAACTGTGTGAGTACGAGATTAATCTAACATTTGAGGGCTTACTAAGTAAGGTGAGTGCTCTGATATGTTTTAATTGTGACCTTAGGGTTACCTAAGTATCAGAGTAGAGGGGTGCTACTTGTATGGGCGGATAATCATCCCTATCATTAGATAATCTCGTGGGTTAAATATTTGCATGTAATTGTTTAGGTTCAAAAAACGATTTTAATGTAATATGATGATTTGCAAATGAAATAAAAAATAATATCTATTTACCTCATGTTGGCCACACACTGTTTTAATATGTATGTTTCTTCCCTTACTGAAATGTGTCTCACCCGAATATGAATGTTTCTTTTTCAGGACATTCTCGAGGTCGGGCTTAGGGAGCTCGAGGGTATTTAGTCTTTTTGAGGAATATAAAGAAACAGGGTATATGTTGATGATATTTTGGATGTAATTATTTATGTTGTTATGTTTGTAAGTCTTTTAAGGGTGGAATGGTTATGAAAATACTGAAATGTTTTGGAAATGTATGTAGATATGAAAATGCAGGTGTTGGATGGATATTGTGAAATTTAGATAGGAAGTAGTAAACTCTAGTATTACGATGTTATGGTGTATTGTTATATGGAGATTATGATTATGTTTTCCGCTGCGTATGTTATGGACTATGATTTATCAGGATTTTACCAGGCATAACGCGCCAAACCCGTGTTTAAGGGTTCGGGGCGTTACACCTTCATTAGGAGACTAGCCCACCAAGATGGTGTTGTTTTATTATTATTATTTTCTATGTATTCATTATTTTTATTATTTTTTTTATTTTATTGATTATCTTAATGAGAAGTTATTATAAAACAAATCGTCGTATACATGCTTCAATTGGGTGGTGAGAATGAGAAAAATGAGAGACTACACTTACGTGAAGACCCTAGTGTAGGAACTTAAAGAGTATTTCTTTAATTGATGAGAACCATCATCATGCCAGAATCAGTTATGTCAAATCATCAAGAATATTAAATTGAATGCGGAAGTGTACCTGAATCCATTGCATTCCAAGATGTGTCGAACCGTGTGGATGGTCTTCCAGATCAACACGTAATGTCCAAAGAATTCCTTCTGCATTCTCTGTATTCTCTTTTGGCAATGGGATGACAAAAAAGAAATTATAAAACCGTCTGTGTGATCCCGGAAACATAACCACTATATATATAACCGTTGGCCATATATGTGTATTTCCGTTTTCGCCCATCATAATAAACAGAAGTAACCATTAAAGTATCTATACATTGAAGGTTCACAACCATTTCGAATACATTAAAGCTCATTATAATCCAAAATAACCGATCACTTTTAAATAGGGCAATTCCTTATTAGACAATCCACAACACATAATTGTTTCACATATATGCCCATAATTGAATTTTGATCCAACAATCTCCCACTTAGGCTATATGTGTAACCTCATAATTATGTGTTGCAAAAAATAACCAAATGAGCTCAACTTTGCTACCATACCGAAATGTATCTATAATCAATCCGATCCATCAATTATACTAATATAGGATCAAAGCGGCCCTTGTTACAATATTCGTAACTCAACCCATCAATAGTCACATATGCCAATACAACTGAATAACATGGATTATGATATGGATGTGTAGCATGGAAATTTCATGCAATGTGATCTTAACATGCCTATTTCCAATTGGTCCACCTTAAACCTTAGTGAGATCAAACCATAACATAAATCAGAGTGTGAAAACCAAACTTTATTTCTACATAAAATAACCTCAAAATAATCCACAAACTGGAATAACTAACAACATGTCTATATAAAAAAACATTCATAAATTACAAACTCCCACTAAAACTGAACATCATTTAGAAATATGACACTCATCTGAGTAGCGTGCTCATGAAACTGTCTGGGTGGCAATCCCTTAGTAAGCGGATCCACAACCATGGAGTTTGTACCAATGTGCTCTATAGACAACTAACCACTATGAACTTTTTCTTTAACAACTAGGAACTTGATGTCTATATGCTTCAACTTCATCAAGCTCCTGTTTTTGTTGGAATATAAAACTGCAGATTTATTGTAACAAAATAACTTAAGTGGTTTATCAATGCTATCCATTATGCACAGTCCTGTGACAAAATTCCGTAGCCATACTCTGTGATTAGACGCCTCATAACACGCCATATACTCTGTAGCCATGGTGGAAGAGACTTTTTAGCACTTTTCCAGGAGATGGCACCTCCAACAAGCAGAAAGATATAGTCCAATGTAGATGTCATACTATCTCGGCATCCTATAAAATCAAAGTCAGTATACCCGATGATCTCAAGCTGATCTAACTTCTAATACGTGAGCATGCATTCTTTTATTCTCTGTAAGTACCGCAAGACCCATTTAGCTGCTTTCAAATGGTCTACTCTTGGATTACTTAAATACCTGCCCAACATCCCAGTAACGTATGCAATATCCGAATGCGTACAAACCTAAGCATACATTAGACTACCTATAGCTGAAGCATAGGGAATCTTTTGCATTTCCTTTACCTCAAAATCATTCTTAGGGCACTAATTGAGACTAAATTTGTCTCCTTCAGCCATAGGGGTATCACTTGGTTCACAATCTTGCATGCCATATCTTTTAAGAACCTTTTCGATATAGCTTTTTTGTGATAGTCCTAAAGTACCCCGAGAATGATCCTGGTGTATTTGTATCCCTAACACAAAAGAGGCTTCACCAAGATCTTTCATCTCAAAATTCTTAGCTAGAAATCTCTTAGTTTTGTGCAATAAGCCTATATCGTTACTAGCAAGTAAGATGTCATCAACATACAAAACCAGAAAAATATACTTGCTCCCACTGAACTTATGATATACACAGTCATCAACTAAATTCATCTCAAAACCAAACGAGATAATTACCTGATGAAACTTAATATACCATTGTCGAGATGCCTGTTTGAGTCCAAAGATGGATTTCTTTAGTTTGCAAACCATATTTGTGATACCCCATGGATGAAAAGCTTAAAAGACTAGATGTTACTTCCCATATCAACAAGGTGCACCTTTCTTTTCGGGAGTCTTCCCATAAGAACTTCATAATTAAGCGTGCTTGGCTTGGAACAATCTTGGGATGGGTGACCACTTGAGAAATTTTCTTAGGAAGTGTGTGAGTGCGGACAAAAAACACACTGAAAAGGACATATGTTGGTTTGTGGGGTCAGTCCTAAGTCCGATAAGGCCTGACCCCCTGTTGTCTGGTCCAAGTGGAGGAGGAGAGGCGCAGTGCTCAATGGAAGACTCAGTTTGGGGCGTTACAAATGGTATCAGAGCCAACACCCAGCCGGAAGTGTGATGAGATTCACATCGCTTGAGTTTGGAAATGTGGGTTCGCAACGAGGACGTTGCATTCTATAAGTGGGGGAGAATGTGATACCCCATGGATGAAAGGCTTAAAAGACTAGATGTTACTACCCATATCAATAAGGTGCACCTTTCTTTTCAGGAGCCTTCCTATAAGAACTTCATAGTTAAGCATGCTTGGCTTGGAGCAATCTTGGGATGGGTGACCGCTTGAGAAGTTTTCTCAAAAAGTGTGTGAGTGAGGACAAAAAACACACTGAAAATGACATATGTTGGTTTGTGGGGCCAGTCATTAGTTCGATAAGGCCCGCCCCCCTATTGTCTGGTTCAGGTGGAGGAGGAGAGAAGCAGTGCTCCCTAACAGAACCAGGTTGGGGCGTAATAATATTCTTTGAGTCTCTTGACACAAAGTTTTCTAGCTACACCATATAGATTGTCTCATCAATGTTACCATTGAAAAACGTTGTCTTTACATCCATCTGATGTAACTCAAGATTGAAATGCGCCACTAATGCCATTATAATCCTAAAAGAGTCTTTCAAAGAAACCAGCGAGAAAGTCTCTTTATAATCAATGCCTTTTTCTGTGTAAAGCCCTTCGCAACAAGACAAGCCTTGTACCTTTCCACATTGCCTTTTGAATCCATCTTGGTCTTAAATATCCATTTACAATCAATGAGTTTCGTACCTTCTGGAAATGGGACAAGATCCCACACGTCATTGTCCTTCGTGGACTTAATATCCTCATTCATGGCATCAATCCACTTATGAGAATTAGAACTTTCCATGGCTTGACAGAAGTTAATAGGATCATCTAACATCACTCCAATGTCTACCTCATGTTCTTGAAGAAATACAATGTAATCATCTGGCACTGCACTTTTTATCTCTCTAGTGGATCTTCTTAATGGCATAGGTTCTTGAGGTGTAAGATTTTGTTCTCCTGGAATAATTTCTTGGGTGGGAGGTTCTACGACATTGTCTTGAATTAATGTGTCTTGAACAGGGTCAAGAATAAAATCCTGATCAATGCTAACAACACCTGTGGGAATATCTACATATTCCTTTTCAAAGACAAAGTCCCTAATTGTATCTTCCCCCGTAAACTCGACATCCTCAAAGAATTGGGCATTTCCTGGCTCAAAAAACGACTTAGTTATGAGATCATAAAATTTGTACCCCTCCCAACAAAATAACAACTCACCGTCCTTGAATCCGGTTTCTTTTCATTAGGCCTATAAGGTCTTGCCTCAGCTGGACATCCCCAAATATGAAAGTGGTTTAGACTAGGTTTTTTTATCTGTCCAAAGTTCATAAAGGGTTTTGGCAGTCACTTTAGTTGGGACTCTATTAAGTATATATGCTGCAGCCTTAAGTGCTTCTCCCCAGAGTGATTCTAGCAAGGTGGAATAACTAATCATACTCCTCATCATATCCTTAAGCGTCCTATTTCATCTCTTAGCAACACCATTCATTGTGGGCGAACCCGGCATAGTGTACTGAGGGACAATACTACATTCCTCTAGGAATTTAGCAAACGGCCTTGGACGTTGTTCACTTGAACCATCATATCTACTATAGAATTCACCACCACGGTCAAAAATGATGGCTTTAATCCTTTTGTTGAGTTGATTTTCAACTTCATCTTTAAAATTTTTTAACACCTCCAGTGACTGTGACTTTTCATGAATGAGATATATATAGCCATATCTGGAAAAATCATCTATGAACGTTATAAAATATTGTTGACCATTCCAAGTAACCATAGGGAATGGCCCACAAATATCCGTATGTATAAGTTTTAAGACGTCCAAGGTCCTATTAGTTTCAAATCTCCTTTTATTGGTTTGCTTTCCCTTAATACATGTCGACACCCCAATTTTAATCAGACCATTTTTGAAAAGATCTGGTGCAATAAAAGCTCACTTTGAATTTCGAAAATTGGAGGACCCTTTTCGAAAAGTCTGATATTTTTAAATTAAGTCTCAGTACGTTAATTTGAGTCCCAGTATTTTTAGTTGAGTGCGGGCGTTTCTATTTGAGTCCTAGTATTTTTATTCAGAGTCTTGTTTTACAACCGAGTCCCGTTTTTTTTTTTTTTTTAATCAAGTCCTTATATTTTTGATTGAGTCCCGACGTTTTTAAATTGAGTCCCGATGGTTTTAGCAAAGTCCTGGAATTTTTATTTGAGTCCCGGTGTTCAAATCGAGTTTCGGTATTTAAAAAAAAAATTAAAAAAATAGGTCTTCTTTTGTTTTAAAATCGAATCTTTCGATTTGAGCATTCTAATTTTTTTAAATTGAGTTTTTTCCAAATTTGCCTAATTTTTAGGAGTTGAGTCGCTTTAATTTTTACCGAGTCGTCTTTCCGAGTTCGGGTCCTTCCAGTTTTCGGGAATCAAGTATTATTAAAATTGGGTTTTTAATTTGTGGAAAATAAAATGGGACAACAAAAAATAATAAATATAAAAAATAAGTAAAAAGGGAAGCACGTGTGAGAGGGATATTTTCTTTCCCAAAAAGAGTCGCCTGCGTACGGGGGAAATGATGCTTCTGTTGGAACTAATTTTTGGCGCGACTCTCCATTTCTCACTCACGGAGGCACGCACAGGAGGGAATTCTTTTCTGTTGAGAAGAGAATAATTTTTGGTTAAAGATATTTCCTTCTCCCGCCTGCTTTTCGCGCCAAAAGGACAACACCTGCAGACTCTATAAAGAGAGTCACGTGGACCGTAAAACGTGCGAAAACCGTAATCCAAAAAAAAAAGAAAAGAGAGGGGCCAAGAGAGTGGGGGGTCCATCTTTTTCTTTTTCATTTCCAACTATTCACGCGCAGGCTCATACTCTCCCTACTCTCCATTCCCTCGATTCTCTAGCGCTCTCCTGCTCTCCCCCTCATTACCTCCCACATCTTCATCTCATCTCCTCACAGAGCCACCATCCTTAACCCCCCTGTCGACACCACCTCCGGCCATCTACCTGCAACTCCAGCTCCCTCTCAAATTCCCACAGCCCCGAGCACCATACCAGTATTTTCCAGACCACCCTGTCACCAACATCGCAGTAACCCCTGGCAGAACCCGCAACCTCCATCTACAGCTCACGGCCACCCGCTTCCCCCACCGAACTAACGCACACTCGCTGGCCTTCCTACAACCACACATGCCTCGCTCGTCGCCTTCCAAGTCACGTATCCACGATCTTCTGCGAGTTGCTGAAGCCGTTGTTTGCTTCCGCCCCCGTTCTCTGACAGCTCTTCCCTCTCGTTTCTGGCACCATCCCCATCTCCACGACACCCTCTGCTTCTCTTCACTGTCACCACCTTCTGCACATCACCGTTCCCACCTCTTTGGCAACTTGACCTCTGACGTCGGCTTTGCTCCCTCATCTCCGTCACCGCAACCCATGAACTAGCACCTACACTGCCAGCCCTCTCGCACACTCAGTTCTCCATCGCAGCTCGAACTCCGGACTCACCCAGCCAGCCCCCTCGGCAACCATCGAGCTTGGACAACCTCCTTATCCTCCCACCATCTTCGCACAACTCCTATTTCCCCTCCCGGTTCTCTTCCCACTTCGCAGTTCGCACAAGATTGGCGACGTCGAGTTCGAACCCCATCCACCAAATTATCGGCAGATCCAGTCTTCCCCGTCGAACTTCGGCTTCCACCTTCCCAACTTCGCAGCTCATACTCTCACAAACTCGCTTCAAGGTGATGTTCACGCCCAGGAGAACCGGCCAACTAATCCATTGTGATTTCAGGTGGCATGTGTGGCGGTGGTTGAAGGTGGAAACAAATCCATCAAGAGAGCTGAAACTGCTGCTCGGAAAGTTTTCTCTGACGATGGGTTCGGTCACTACTATTTTGAACAAGCCCTGCGGTCAGCCACTCCTCACAGCCATGCAGAAATGTTTATATGCTTTTTTTCCCTTCTGCCTGCTGTGAAATTCATTGGAAGGATTGCTCCGATTTTGATGGAATACTTCCATAATTTTTTATCCTTTTGATTTTTAAATTTTAAAAAGGAGTAGTTTTGATAGGCTTATTAAATTTGTTTTGAGATAATTTTTGATTAATCTGTTCGTAAGAACAGGTGTGTAGGGGGTGTTAATATCTTTCCCTTGCATAATCCTACTCTCGAGCTCGATTCTGGTGATGCAAATCGATTTTATCTCTAACGGGGTAGCAATTAAGTGCTTTAATTGTATTTCAAAAAGTTAGTAGTGATTTCATCACATTTTGTTTTCCACAAAAAATACTTTTTCCAAAATTACATTCCATTTTCCCTTCGCAGTTGGAATCCCACAATTTTTGCCAAGAGAGATTGGTTTTTTAGGTCGGGTTTGGGACGTCATAACAATATAAATTATACAAACATTAAAATCTGTGAAATTTAAGGGGTCTAGAATTTAGTCTAACACAAGTCTCTCTATACTCCGTTTGGAGATATGACCTAATCTTTTGTGCCATAACGAATTCTCACTAGTTAATTTTCTCTTGGTACCACATGTACTTAAATGCAGTGATACATTAAATGAAGCAATTGAATCTATCATATAAAGATTATCATAAACTAATAAAGAACTAGAACCAACCAATTTTGAATCATGAAACAATCTAAATTTTTTATTCCCAAATGAATAACAATAACTAGACTTATCCAAAATAGAAATAGAAATCAAATTTTGTCTAAGAGACGGTACAATAAATGTTTCAATAAGAACCAAGTAAAATCTAATTTTTAACAATAATCTAAATAGTCCTATTGCCTCAACTTGAACTGTCTTGCCATCGCCCACATAGATGTATCTTTTGGCATCATTTGGCTTTCGGCAATTCAGGAAACCCTTTCTTAGCACTCCAGGCGTGATAGTTGGTGCATTGCTTCTTCCTATGCCCTTTAGCTCCAGAGAAGAAACAACTTGTACCTTCTTGTTAGGTAGGTTTCTTTTGTTGTTTCTTTTGAGGTGTTGTATCTGTAGTAGTCTTATCCTTCTTCCTTTTCTTCCCTTTTTCCTTGAAGGGTCAGGTTAGGTGAGCACACTTTGCCTTCTCTTGCTTAAGTCTTTCCTCTTCCTGTACATAGTGTGATATGAGCTCATTTAGAGACCAGGTCTCTTTCTGACAGTTATAGCTCACCTTAAACTAGTTAAACTATGTCGGAAGTGATAATAATACCAAATGCACTAACAAGTCCTCAGAGAGTTCAAGCTTAGGTGCTTTCAATCTTAAAATCAAGATGAGATGGCTCTAAAATGTACTCCTTAATGTTACCCTTACCCTTATATGTCACGTCCCGAACCCACCAGGTGGGGCCCGAGGTGTGATGAGACCATTCACCGTCTCTTATACCATTCACGCAGAGAAAAATAATGAATGACCTCAAATAAAATACCAGAGTACTATATACAACCCAAAAGGAGTATCCATCCACATATATTACATAACCAAAAATTTTAAAACATAATTATACATATTTCAGTTCTTACTACCACCCAAAATTTACCCAAAATTCTCAACCCTGCCCCTAAGCTTTCCAAGCTCAATCAGCTGAATGACTTGAAAAGTCAATAATTCCTCAGGGGTGAAACACCTTTTAGTAAGGAAGAAATAAATTATAGCAGTGTATGGTAGAAAAGTTTTAATATATATATATACAAAATAAATTCATCAATTAATCAATAACTGGCAAGGGACATATAGACTGTAGTCACACAAACAAAACCAATATTTATAGCTAAATTTCCCTAAGATTAGGAAAATTACACACCCATACATGTACCTTCCCTCTGTTCTGATACAGTTTGTAATCATACCCTTTGATTTGGGTATGGCTACACTAATATCGATCAGGGCACTCACCTTTCATAATAAGCCCTCAGACGGAGAGATTTTTTTTGCCATAAATATTTATGCATTTAAGTCCATATACCAGTATACACACACATTGACATCAATCATCTTACATAATCTGCAAACATATATGCCACAATTCATTCACACAGGATACAATACAATTCATTGAATTCAGTACGTGCCTAGGGCAGCTGCATACCTTACAGTACGTGGCCCACATAGGGCTACTGCGTACAACCCAATATGTGACCCATATAGGACAGTTGTGTACTACACCATACGTGGCCCACGTAGGGCAGCTACATATTTCACTGTACGTTTTTGTAGTAGCCCACATAGGACTACTACGTACCATCTCAGTACGTGGCCCATATAGGACTACTACGTACTACCCAGTACGTGACCCACATAGGACAGCTGCGTACTTCACTATATGTGGCCCACGTAGGGCAGCTACGTATCACACTGCACGTTTGTGTTCACAACAGACAGTATTCACAATCAACCCATATTCACTATCAAATAATGTTCACAGCTAAGCAGTATTCACAAGTAGGCAGTATCCACAACCAATTAGTATTCACAATCAAGCAGTACTCATATCCAAACGACACTAGCAAGCAGACGGTATCCACAACCGTACAGTATTTACAACCAGTTAATTAAGAAGGATTATTTTCATACCACATAGTTTTTCCCAATTATAATTTATAATCAAAATCATTATTTTCATTTGCCTAAATTGTTCAGAAAATTATACTATAATTATATGGTTCCTATACTCGAAAATAACTTATTCAAATTTAATAAAAAGCCCAGTATAATTTATTCCCTTTACCTGTTCCTCGAAACTCTGCCTAAAACGAACGGAAAAAGAAACCCTGTATTCTAAAAATCCTTACTTAATCAGTTTAACCCCATAATATTTATCATTTAACATCTCCTAGACTCGCACACTCCCAATAATTAATTTAATATTAGAAATATCCTACTTACCTTAATTTTGGAGTGGTGCCCAAGAACTTCAAATCAAGTTTCTGCTCCGGCTAACTTGGAGAGAAACACCTCAGGAACCTTGTGGTGGTTTTCGATCGTTTAATCGGGGTAAATCCAAGCCAAAATCAAAGAAAGAAAGTGGTAGGGTTGAACCCTAGAGAGAGAAAGCGAAAGAGAAGAGAGAATTCGTGGAAGAAAATAATTCAGGGTCTCTTTATAATCTGGTCTTCGTCGATGAGTCTGAAAGGTTCATTGACGAACCAAAGGACATTCATCAATGAGAATATCGGGTTCATCAACGAATCATTTTAAAACCTTAATTTTCTCTGCTCTCAGTAATTACTCGTCGATGAGACACGTGTACTTGTCGATGAGATGCAAAAGGACGTTTGTCGATGAAGAAAACGAGTTCGTCGACGAGTCCTTGTTGATACCCCTTTTTAAATTTCTTTTCTCTTTATTTATTTTCCCTTATTTTTTAGGTTCGGATTATTACATTCTCCCCCCCCCCCCTACAAAATTTTGTCCTCGAAATTTGTTAATTAACATGTATTCTTTCACACATTTCAATCTATTCTAACATGTGAACAATTGCATCACCCAGAATCAAATGAAACTTATTATTTATCTCAAACATAAATATGTTACCTGCGCCTCTAGTAGTATATGTCCCAGTTGGGGCAAGTGTGTAAACATACGCTGGCCCGCCACGTGGCACTAGATTATTCCCCTTGATTCTAATCTAGAGCGGGTGCGTTGCTCAGCAGTCCCTGGTTTTGACCCAGTGGCTCATGACAATCTTGAGCTATGTGACTATACTTTCCACACCGGTAACACATAGGACCCCTACCTTGGCACTCTCCCCAATGCCTCCGATTACACCTCGCACAATAAGAGGGCGTTGAGTTACCTCAATGGCTTTAATCACTCCTAACTGACCTCTGACACCTAGTATCCCTGTCTCCCCTCCATGGACTTAGTCTGACATTAGCATGGGAGCTGGGAGACATGGGTCATTTCGTCTGCTCTGACATCCTTATACCTCCCTGTAGGCTCAATTCTGCTACGGTGGCTTTATCCTCCAGTTTTGAAAAGTTATGTATTTGTAAGCACGCCACATGCTCGTGGATCCTCTATTTCAAGCCCTTCTCAAACCACATCACTTTTTGATATTCATTTGGGACCATGAAAGGAGCGAAGCGGGAAAGCTCCATGAACCTAGCAACGTACTGCTGCGCAGTGAGTTGCCCCTGAGTCAAATTGAAGAATTCCTCCGCCTTCACATTCCTGGTGGCGGCGGGAAAATACCAATCGTAGAAGACCTCCTTGAAACTCTTCCATATCATAACAGTAGGTATTGCCTGCTGCTCTTCCAATAGCTTCACTGCTAGCCACCATCACTTGGCCTCTCTTATCAGTTTGAAAGTGGCAAAAAGAACCTTCTATTTTTCAGTACAATCTAGTAGTGTCAGTATCTTCTCCATCTCCTACACCCTATTCTCAGTTATGATTGGGTCGGCACCTCCCACAAAAGAAGATGGTTTCAGGCAAGTGAATTGATCGATCGAACAGCCCTGATTCATAGGTGGGCAGCTCGATCCCTCGGGGTCCCGCCTCATCTCTTCCTTGACCTGCCTAGCTATACCTCACCGCAGTCGAGAGGCTTCAATCTCATCTCCGCTGGAAGCCCCCAACTTGTTCTCCCCTCCAGCATCCACGCCTTTACCTCTGGATCCATCTTGAAGATATGACAAAGGGAAGTTTAAAATCTTCACATCTTAACATAACTAGCATAGTTATAAAACAAGAAACCAGATTAATATTCAAATCCTCCATTAAACATCCAACACCCAATTAACCGCAATCATCTTAATCTTCAAGTTCTAATTCTAAATTTCAATTTCTCTACTTGGAAACATCACCGTCAATGGATTTACCGTGATTTTCTGAAACCATCGACTGATTCAGAAAATCACAGAAGTTCGTCAAGGGATTTCTGCCTCCAGGCTATGAAACAAAACTCAAACTCCTATCAATACCTTAATCTACCTATTTTTACCCTCATCCTAACTCGAACCTATACTCTAGTATTAATCCTCCTAAAGTCTATGAGATTTATAATCTAAAGCTTTGATACCACTTTGTCACGCCCTAGACCCACCAAGTGGGGCCTGGGGTGTGATGAGACCAATCACTGTATCTGATACCATTCACGTAGTGGAAAAATAATGAACAACCTCAAATAAAATACCAGAGTACTATATACAACCCAAAAGGAGTATTCACAAGTAGGCAGTATCCACAACCAATTAGTATTCACAATCAAGCAGTACTCATATCCAAACAACACTAGCAAGCAGACGGTATCCACAACCGTACAGTATTTACAACCAGTTAATTAAGAAGGATTATTTTCATACCACATAGTTTTTCCCAATTATGATTTATAATCAAAATCATTATTTTCATTTGCCTAAATTGTTCAAAAAATTATACTATAATTATATGGTTCCTATACTCGAAAATAACTTATTCAAATTTAATAAAAAGCCCAGTATAATTTATTCCCTTTACCTGTTCCTCGAAACTCTGCCTAAAACGAACGGAAAAAGAAACCCTATATTCTAAAAATCCTTACTTAATCAGTTTAACCCCATAATATTTATCATTTAACATCTCCTAGACTCGCACACTCCCAATAATTAATTTAATATTAGAAATATCCTACTTACCTTAATTTTGAAGTGGTGCCCAAGAACTTCAAATCAAGTTTTTGCTCCGGCTAACTTGGAGAGAAACACCTCAGGAACCTTGTGGTGGTTTTTGATCATTTAATCGGGGTAAATCCAAGCCAGAATCAAAGAAAGAAAGTGGTAGGGTTGAACCCTAGAGAGAGAAAGCGAAAGAGAAGAGAGAATTCGCGGAAGAAAATAATTCAGGGTCTCTTTATAATCTGGTCTTCGTCGATGAGTCTGAAAGGTTCATTGATGAACCAAAGGACATTCATCAACGAGAATATCGGGTTCATCGACGAATTATTTTAAAACCTTAATTTTCTCTGCTCTTAGTAATTACTCGTCGATGAGACACGTGTACTCGTCGATGAGATGCAAAAGGACATTTGTTGATGAAGAAAACGAGTTCGTCGACGAGTCCTTGTTGATACCCCTTTTTAAATTTCTTTTCTCTTTATTTATTTTCCCTTATTTTTTAGGTTCGGGTTATTACATTCTCCCCCCCCCCCCTACAAAATTTTGTCCTCGAAATTTGTTAATCAACATGTATTCTTTCACACATTTCAATCTATTCTAACATGTGAACAATTGCATCACCCAGAATCAAATGAAACTTATTATTTATCTCAAACATAAATATGTTACCTGCGCCTCTAGTAGTATATGTCCCAGTTGGGGCAAGTGTATAAACATACGCTGGCCCGCCACGTGGCACTAGATTGTTCCCCTTGATTCTAATCTAGAGCGGGTGCGTTGCTCGGCAGTCCCTGGTTTTGACCCAGTGGCTTATGACAATCTTGAGCTATGTGACTATACTTTCCACACCGGTAACACATAGGACCCCTACCTTGGCACTCTCCCCAATGCCTCCGATTACACCTCACACAATAAGAGGGCGTTGAGTTACCTCAATGGCTTTAATCACTCCTAACTGACCTCTGACACCTAGTATCCCTGTCTCCCCTCCATGGACTTAGTCTGACATTAGCATGGGAGCTGGGAGACATGGGTCATTTCGTCTGCTCTGACATCCTTATACCTCCTTGTAGGTTCAATTCTGCTACGGTAGCTTTATCCTCCAGTTTTGAAAAGTTCTGTATTTGTAAGCACGCCACATGTTCCTGGATCCTCTATTTCAAGCCCTTCTCAAACCACATCACTTTTTGATATTCATTTGGGACCATGAAAGGAGCGAAGCGGGAAAGCTCCATGAACCTAGCAACGTACTGCTGAACAGTGAGTTGCCCCTAAGTCAAATTGAAGAATTCCTCCGCCTTCACATTCCTGGTGGCGGCGGGAAAATACCAATCGTAGAAGACCTCCTTGAAACTCTTCCATGTCATAACAGTAGGTATTGCCTGCTGCTCTTCCAATAGCTTCACTGCTAGCCACCATCACTTGGCCTCTCTTATCAGTTTGAAAGTGGCGAAAAGAACCTTCTATTTTTCAGTGCAATCTAGTAGTGTCGGTATCTTCTCCATCTCCTACACCTTATTCTCAGTTATGATTGGGTCGGCACCTCCCACAAAAGAAGATGGTTTCAGGCAAGTGAATTGATCGATCGAACAGCCCTGATTCATAGGTGGGCAGCTCGATCCCTCGGGGTCCCGCCTCATCTCTTCCTTGACCTGCCGAGCTATACCTCACCACAGTCGAGAGGCTTCAATCTCATCTCCGTTGGAAGCCCCCAACTTGTTCTCCCCTCCAGCATCCACGCCTTTACCTCTGGATCCATCTTGAAGATATGACAAAGGGATGTTTAAAATCTTCACATCTTAACATAACTAGCATAGTTATAAAACAAGAAACCAGATTAATATTCAAATCCCCCATTAAACATCCAACACCCAATTAACCGCAATCATCTTAATCTTCAAGTTCTAATTCTAAATTTCAGTTTCTCTACTTGGAAACATCACCGTCGATGGATTTACCATGATTTTCTGAAACCATCGACTGATTCAGAAAATCACAGAAGTTCATCAAGGGATTTCTGCCTCCAGGCTATGAAACAAAACTCAAACTCCTATCAATACCTTAATCTACCTATTTTTACCCTCATCCTAACTGGAACCTATACTCTAGTATTAATCCTCCTAAAGTCTATGAGATTTATAATCTAAAGCTTTGATACCACTTTGTTACGCCCCAGACCCGCCAAGTGGGGCCCGGGGTGTGATGAGACCAATCATCGTATCTGATACCATTCACGTAGTGGAAAAATAATGAACAACCTCAAATAAAATACCAGAGTACTATATACAACCCAAAAGGAGTATCCATCCACATATATTACATGACTAAAAATTTTAAAACATAATTATACATATTTCAATTCTTACCACCATCCAAAATTCTTTGCCCTGCCCCTTAACTTTCTAAGCTCAATCACCAGAAGGACCTGAAAAATCAATAATTCCTTGTGGTGAGACACCTCTCAGTAAGAAAGAAATAAACTATAGCAGTGTGTGGCTGAAGAGTTTTAATATATATATACAAAATAAACTCATCAATTAATCAACAATGTAATGATCCAAGGAATAATGATATTTAAATAATAATAATAATAAAGGGAGGAAAATGAAAAAAGTAAAGAGGTGGTAGCAGAGCGTTCGTCGACGACGTGGTAGTATAGGCTCGTCGACGAAGGTGTGCTTCGTTGATGAGAAGATATCGAGAGGATGTTTTGGGCGACTTTGAATTTCTTCGATGAAGGGGAGAGTTCGTCGACGAATTTCCTCTTAACTGCGTCGATGAGGTGACGTGAAAAATAGAAAAATCCTCCCTCTCTCTCCTATTTACGGTTTCTCCCTCGTCTCTCTTCAATTTCAGCTCTGACATTTATCGGATCGACGATCTGAGGTCACCACGATGCTCCTGGGGAAGTTCTCTTCAAGTCTGCCAGAGCGGATCCTTGGCGGGGTAGAGTTGAAATTCATCCTTAGTTTAAGGTAGACTTTTTATGCAAAATTTGGTCTTTCCGTAATTATAGGAATTGTTATTTACAGAAAAATATTGAAATTTAGTTCTGAGAGTTGTCGTTTTCAAGGTATTGAACAAGAAACCCTGCGGGTGTAGGATGAGTATGTTTTAGGGGGTTTCTTCTCAGAAATCAGATAAGGGAATAAATTAAAGTAGTTATTTTCCATGCAAATTATTATTATTTATCAACAAATTAATTTTCAGAAAAGCATATATTATATTTATATATTATTAAGAAAATACATATTTGGGAAAATATTGCTATTATGTTGAAATATATATATAAGTATGAAATGCTAGAAATTATAATTTTAGAATAGAATGTATGATTTTATGCAGCAATGTGTGGCATGAATATTATTTTATGTGGAAAGTATTATGATATGACAATTTTATGAATAAAGTATGTTTTTTAGAGAGTAAGAAATAATGTAGTGTATTATGATTTTAAAATACATGATAAATGAAATATTTTATTCAAAATGATATGTATGAAATATTTGGCGCAAGGCCGTGATTGATAGCTGGCGCAAGGCTGTGTATGATATATGATTTCAGCGTAAGGCCGTATGTATATGTATGATTTCGGCGCAAGGTCGCAGATATGAAAGAAATCGGCGCAAGGTCGTATGTGTGTGTATATATATATATGTTCTTACAGAAAATGCTATCAATCTATTTATGTTAGACAAGTATATAATCATGTATTATATGTTATCAGAACCCGGATGTTAGTTCAGTTCAGTTACAGGAGCACGGTACTGTAGCTATATAGATCTGATTACTATGTTTAGACTTGCGCTAACTGCCCTAAAAAGGGGTGAGAGATAGATAGTCGATATGATTTTCAATGTAGAGTTGTAGACGTCTACCTGACAATCCGGACCAGGGTGTGATGTGCCCATTGTAATTACATACATTTTTTACTCGACAGTGGTTGGCCAGCCATTGTTGGGTCTCGCCTTCGGGCTACACAACCCGTCATAAGAGGTAATACATGACATTAGCTAGCTATACATGCTGGGTAAATTTCAGTAATATTAGTTATATCAGATGATTCATGAATAGTATGATTTATTAGAAAATATGAAGGTATATGATTATTCACTATGTTATGATGCATGTTTTCAGGTATATGAAATGTACTGTATATGTATAATTGCATCAAATATTCATGTTGTCACATAACTGTATTTAGTTTATTTTCCTTTACTGAGAAGTGTCTCATCCCCAAACATTAAATAATTTTTCAGGAAATCCAAAAAGACTAAGGAATCGAGGCCGCTGTTGAGATAGTACGATACTACCCCATTAGGAGGGTAAGTTTTAATCTAGGAACAGTAGATTTGTGTTGTGGGTTCCTAGATATGTATATATTTTGTATTTTTGGAGATTGTGTATAGACACAGATATTTGGGAATGTAGTTGACTCTGATATTTGTATTTTATGGTTATGAAAATATGATTTATATTTACTGTTTAGGCTTTCGCTGTGAATGTCAGATGTATCCTCGCTACCCATGGGTTCAGGTTGACTATTGTATTAATTATGCTTACTTACATGTTAAGATTAGTAGGTCGTTACAAACAACAACTGACAAGGCACGTACAGACTGTAGTCACACAAACAAAACCAATATTTATAGCGAAAGTTCCCAAGGATTAGGAAGATTACACGCTCATACATGTACCTTCCCTCTACTCCAATACCGTTTGTAATCATACCCTTCAATTCTGGTACGACTATAACTGATACCGATCAGGACACTCACCTTTCATAGTTAAGCCCTCAGGCAGAGAGATTTACTTTACCATAAATATTTATGCATTTAAGTCCACATACCAGTATACACACACATTCACATCAATCATCCCACATAGTCTGCAAAAATACGCCACAATTTATTTGTAAAGACCCGGTGAATTATAGTAATTAAATAATAAGGAGAGGTGAGAAAAGGAAAAATTTTAAAGAAGGTCAGAAGGGTTTTGTCGAAGAATGCACCTTCCTGGGATCGTTGAGGTGGATGTGTGTCTTGTCGATGAGAAGTTACAAAGAGGATGGTTTCCAGGACCTGAATTTCGTCGACGAGGAGTAAGGGTTCGTTGATGAAACTTCTCTTGGACTCATCGACAAGGTAACATGGCTCATCGACGAGGCCACGTGGCCAAAGGATTATAAATAGCAGAAAACGACAGATTCGGCAAGAGAAACTCAAATTTTCTATTCTTTCTCTCTCTAGCTTGGCTTCTCTCTAGATTTTTGGCCCTGATTCTCCCCGATTCGACGATCAGAAGCTACCATGATGATCCTAGAGAGATTCTCTACAACCTAGTTAGAGCAAAATTTTGATTTGAGCAGTTCGGGCACCATCCTAAAATTAGTGTAAGTGGATTTTTAGGTATTTTCTGTATTACTAAGCTTGTTTGAGCCTAAATTTTGTATTATATGAGAATATACTAGTGTTTTGTAAAATAAAATCAGGGTGTTATATTCTCAGGGTTAGGGTGTTTTGGGACCCTAGAGGAATGGGTTGGGGACCTCAGTGGATATCTTTTCAGAAGCTCAGGTAAATAATGAATAGTTTATAATTTATAAGATAGAAGAATGAAGAATATTCTGGGTATTTAGTTGATTGACAGGATATATATACATACATACATATATATATATATATATATATAATATTTTTAGGATTATGGAATTATAAATGTTAGAGGCGTAATTTAGAACGTTAGTAGATGAGCTTAATTACTAGGTACAGGAAATATACTATGCTAGCAAATTCAGAAATTTTCACTAGTAAATTGTAGTATTTTATTATGAGTTATAGGTTGTGATTCAGAACATGTCAGAATATAGATTTATTCATATTTTATTATATATGTTTTAATTAGAGTGTGGCATGAGTTTGTGTTTATTTAGTACAGAATTTATACGGTTTTTAAAATATCATTAAATATATATGTTATACAGAATTATGAATTTTCCAATATACGTTCAAATAGACATTTTTATAGAATATTCATAATTATGATTTATAGCATTTTTAGAATACCATGATTTCAGAACCATAACACTTCGATATTTAGATATTCAAACAAATATTCAAATATATAGATATTTAGTTATTCAGTCAGTTATTCAGATATTCAGACTATTCATATCAGTTTTACAGTGTTATGGTTATTTAAAAATTATGGCAAAACAGTCAGATAATTATGAATATTAGTATTATATAGTATCAGACCCTGATGAATTATTCAGTTAGTATCAGTCAGCAAAGCACGGTACTGTTACTAGTTCAGTTCACAGTGCAGCCACATAATTTAGATAGTATGTGGATTTTTCAGCAGTTGATCATGCCTATGTCGTGGACAGGCTCCCCATCAGTTGGGGTTGAGGAGGCCGATCTAACTATCGAAGTTTAGTTGACTTATCCTGGTCGGCCAGCTAGTGATAGGTCCCGCCTACGGGCCGCACAACCCTATCATGAGGGGTTAAATCATGACGTTCAATTTTTCAGGGTATTATCACAGTTATCTATATGTTATTATAGTTTTACAGAATAGCAGTAGAGATACTATATTTCTAGAAGTATGAATAAGTAAAAACAGAAATATTATAATTGCATCTTAATCTATGTTAGGTGTATGTTGTGCAGTATATTATTCTATCAATTTTACAAATTCAGGAATATATCAATTATTATTGTGTAATTCAGTTGCCACACACTAGAAATAGCATATTTCGTCTTACTGAGCGATATCTCATTGCAGTGATTTAACATTTTTCCAGTGATCCAGCTAGGCGAGCAAATCAGGCTTGCATATAGAGGGGACTTTGTACTGCCCTGTTTGGAGGGTAGGTATTTTGGGAAAGTCATTTTTTTTAGTGGTCCCTAGGTGAGCAGGTGGGGGTATTTTTGAAATGGCTATGTATACATATTCTAGAAAAATTCTAACACTCTGGTATTGTATATATTTGACGTGGTTATATGTATTCTGCTTTCTGCTGCATAGGTAGTTTATGATTATACAGGTTCCACGGTCCTTTCCTGGACTGTGATGATGTTATAGTTATATATATTAGGGGTATTAGAGTAATGAAATTTTACAGTTTATATGTATATATAAATATAAAAAAATGGCATTAAAAATCAGGTTATTACAGTTTGGTATCAGAGTCTAGGTTGCTAGGTTTTGTAGACTTTAGAGTGCAGCGGAAACAACACCAGGGTATAGAAAAGGATTTGAGGTTTGTTTTGTGGTTTGGGTACAGGATTTCCGTGGTGGTTTCTGTGTCTTTCCTGACGATTTTAGGAAATTTATAATAAACTATTGTTGGGTCGTGTGTCTAGGTTGAAGGATTGATTTTTGAAGTAAGATCAGGAAGGGTAGTTAATTGTGAAGATGAGATTTTAGTTGAATGAATTAAATTAGATATGTACGAGAAATAGGGTCCTTAAATTATATTCTTTGTTTTTCAGGATGGACTCAGGGAGCAGTGGTACGAATGTTGGGGGTGATGGAGCAGGACCTTTCAGTATGGGAGGTAGAGATTCAGATGCAGTACTGTGCAGTGTCACCCAACAGGTGATGGCTGAGATGAATAGAAGCTCAGGGGAGTGGAGCTGGACAATTAAACAATTTATGCGAATGAAACCCCCATCTTTTGCTGAAGGAGCTGACCTGATTATGGCTGAAAATTGGGTTTAGGACATTGAGGAAATGTTGGCAGTGCTTCCATGTACAGATGAACAGAAGGTATTATTTGTGACGTTCAAACTGATTGGGGAGGCAAAATGCTGGTGGAGATCAGCGAGGTTGATTGAGGAGCAGAGACCGAATCCTGTGCTAGTGATGTGGAGTCGATTCAGGGAACTGTTCTTTGAGCGATATTTCCCTATTATCATTTGGAGTGCAAAGGTAGTAGAATTCATGCACTTAGCTCAGGGGCAGAAGACAATATCACAGTATGCAGCTCAATTTATTGAGTTTTCTCAATTTTCCCCACATTTGGCACCAAACGAGGATAAGAAGGCGAGAAAGTTTGAAGAAGATCTGAGACAAAATCTATTTGAGCAGGTTATTGGTTTTCGAGCTCAGACATTCGCGGAGGTTGTGGATAGAGCTACGGTTATTGAGAGTGGCATGTAGAGAGGCATTGCGGCTTAGAGTTAGAGAAAGAGGCCCACGCCTCAGGGTTTTCAGATGGATTCCATTCAGGGCCCATTGAGAAGAGATCGTTACAGTGGAGGTCAGAGGCAGATGACGGGACCTCGTGAGAATCAGGGTGTGCAGACCTACCTTGTGTGTCATAGGTGCTATGGGAAACATCTAGGTGAGTGCCGGGCAGGGAGAGATCAGGCTCGCAGATAGAGGGGACTTTGTATTGCCTCATTTGGAGCGTAGGTATTTTGAGAAAGTCATTTTTTTAGTGGTCCTTAGGTAAGCAGGTGGGGGTATTTTGGGAATGGCAATGTACACATATTATGGAAAAATTTTAACACTCTGGTATTGTATATATTTGACGTGGTTATATGTATTCTGCTTTCTACTACATAGGTAGTTTATGATTATATGGGTTCGACGATCCTTTCCTAGACTATGATGATGTTATAGTTATATATATTAGGGGTATTAGAACAAAGAAATTTTACAGTTTATATGTATATATAAATATAAAAAAAATGGCATTAAAAATTAGTTTGTTACATTATTCACACAGGATACAATACAATCCATTGAACTCAGTACGTGGCCCACCTACGGCAGCTGCATACCTTGCAGTACGTAGCCCATATAGGGCTACTGCATACAACCTAGTACGTGGCCCACATAGGACAACTACGTACTACACCATACGTGGCCCATGTAGGGCAACTACATATTTCACTATACATTTTTGTATGTGGCCCACATAGGACTACTGCGTACCATCGTAGTACGTGGCCCACATATTTCACAAGCAGACAGTATCCACAACCAATCAGTATTCACAATAAGGCAGTACTCACATCCAGACAACACTAGCAAGTAGACTGTATTCACAACTATACAGTATTTACAACCAGTTAATTAAGTAGGATTATTTTCATGCCACACGATTTTTCCCAATTATGATTTATAATCAAAATCATTATTTTCATTTGCCTAAACTGTTCAGAAAATCATAATATAATTATATGCTTCCTACACTTAAAAATAATCAATTCAAATTTAATAAAAAACCTAGTATAATTTATTTCCCTTACCTGTTCCTCGAAGCTTTGCCTTAAACGAACGGAAAACGAAACACTGTATTCCAAAAATCCTTACTTAATCAATTCAACCTAAGAATATTTATCATTTAACATCTCCTAGGCTCACACACTCCCAATAATTAATTTAATATTAAAAACATCCTACTTACCTTTATTTTGGAGTGGTGCCCAAGAACTCCAAATCAAGTTTCTACTCTAGCTAACTTGGAGAGAAACACCCTAGGAACCTCATGGTGGTTTCTGATGATCGAATCAGGCTAAATTTGAACCAGAATCGAAGAAAGAAAGTGGTAGGGCTGAACCCGAGAGAGAGAGAGAGAGAGAGAGGAGAGAGAATTTGCGGAAGAAAATGATCTAGGGTCTCTTTATAATCTGGCCTTTGTCGACGAGTCTAAAAGGTTCATCGACGAACCAAAGAAGGACATTCGTCGATGAGAACATCGAGTTCGTCGATGAATCGTTTAAAAACCTGAATTTTCTTTGCTCTCGGTAATTACTCGTTGATGAGACACGTGTACTCATTAACGAGACATAGAAGGACGTTCGTCGACAAAAAAAATGAGTTTGTAGATTAGTCCCTACTGATACCCCCTTTTAAATTTCTTTGCTCTTTATTTATTTCCCCTTATTTTCTAGGTTCGGGTTATTACATTATACCTCATTGAAATTAGGTGTGTCAAAAGTGTACTAATTTCAGACTTTTTATTCTTGACAAACCTCTTTTCAATATCGGCAAGGAAATCCTTAGCTGTAGTTATTTTATCTAACATAGTGCCCCTAAATGCTTCTGGAATGGCTCTCTTCACAATCATCATACACATGCGATTTGATTTCTCCCTCCTTTCAAAGTCTTTTTTCTCATCAGAGGTAGTTTTGTTTGTAATAGGTGGGGAAGAATCAACCCTTAACACAAGGTCAAAATCCATGACTCCGAGAACAATTAAAAGATTCTTTTTTCATGTAACGACCTCAAAAATAGTTATGCAAGATTAGTGGAATGATCCTTCAAAAATAAAATTAATTAATTAATTATTATTAAATTCAATTCATTAAATAAATAATATGATGTATATATATATATATATATATAAGGATTAAAGTAATACATATAGATATATAATATTAATATAATATAATAATGATTATATGTTTTATATATATATATATATATATTTATATATAATATTTTATCGCCCATACGTTGTAGAGAATTGAGAATTCTAATTTGTTTCAATTCAAGGAATAATGTGAATAGAAATCCAATATCTTACAATAGGAATAACGTAAAAAACTATATATATAAAAGTAACTTTAGGAAGAATCTTGAAGCAATTCCAATTGAAAACAATTAGAGATTGCCCCATAACCGAAGGCTCCCAATTCTCTCTCTCTCTCTCTCTCTCTCTCTCTCTCTCTCTCTTCTTGATTTTCTCGGCCAAACGTGTGCCAATCGAAGAACGGAAAATACCCTTGGGTTCCAAATTTGAACACCAACATTTTAACCAGAATGGATTTGTCGTAGGAGCATTGTAGCTACCACTCCTGTGATAAGGTAAGGGGAATACATTATGTCAGTTTTTAAAGATTTTGAACCAATTAAATTTGAAGATATTATACGTGTACGGCGTATTTTAATTTCTATATGATTTGGGCATATGAAATGGTCATTTTTGAGTGTTATACATGTTTGGGAATAACCAGGAAGGTGGTTCATGTGCCTTCATTTTAGGAAAAATTGCATGTTTAAATTAAATAGAATTTTTGAATATTATATGTATACGCCGTATTTGAATTTCTGTATGATTTGGGCGTATGGAATGGTCATTTTTTAGTATTATACATATTTAGGAATAACCAGGAGGGTGGTTCGTGTTCCTCTATTTTAGGAAAAATTGCATGTTTAAATTAAATAGAATTTTTGGAAAATAATCGGACCAAATTTTAGAAATATGCGCTTTTTCCCAACGAATTACTTAAATGAAAATTTTAACGCATAACCGTGTGGCATGAGATTAATTAACATATAATTTTATATGAAATTGTTATGGTATAATATTGTGAGTATGTGGCGTAATACTAGTTTATGGATATATGTATATAGTGGGATTAATGTGAAATTATAAAATAACAGGTTTGATATAGATATGGGGATATGATAGCTTAATTCCATTAATCATGAAATGGTAAGTTAGATTATGCATTTGATTATAAAAAATTGAAGTGATGATGTTCAGTATAAAAACTCTGTGTGAAATTTATACTGATGCCGAAGGCCTGAGTGGCGTGTAAAATTGAAGTAGTGATGCTCAGTATAGAAACTCTGTGTGAAGTCTATACTGATGTCGAAGGCCTGAGTGGCGTATAAAATTGAAGTGGTGATGCTCAGTATAGAAACTCTGTGTGAAGCCAATACCAATGCCGAAGGATTGTGTGGTGTATAAAATTGAAGTGGTGATGCTCAGTATAAAAACTTTGTGTGAAGTCTATATTGATGCCGAAGGCTTGAGTGACGTATAAATTGAAGTGGTGATGCTTGGTCTAGAAACTCAGTGTGAAATCTATACTGATGTCGAAGGCCTGTGTGACATTTAAATTGAAGTGGTGATGCTCAGTATAGAAACTCTGTGTGAAGTCTATACTGATGCTAAAAGCCTGTGTGGTGTATAAATCGAAGGAGAAGGCCTGTGTGGCATGTAGAAGGGCTATAGGAGTGTAAATTTAATTATCTGTGATGTGTTGTAAAACCTTACGTTAGTAGATTTATTATAAGCTACTTTACCTTGTGTGTGATACGTCATAAAACTTACGTTAGTAGACTTACCTAATTGCTTCATGTTGATTATACTGATGCTGAGTATATTTAGGGGTAATACAAGAGACATATATAAATAATTGTCACAATAGAACTCATCTAGCACACACTGATAATAACGTATTTTGTCTTTTTGAGAAGTGTCACACCCCATCTAGAATATTAATTTTTCAGGTCCTTCAGGAAGTCGAGCCTAGGAGCTCCAGGGCGGGACTTAATCGATCACGTTGAGGGTGAGTGTGGGCAGGATACTGTATGGTTTATGTTAGATGTTTTTGCATATTTGGGGTGGTCATATGTATTATTTAGGGACTGGTAGATGTCCTGGTTGGGTTAGCACCCTGGTAGGTATGGTTTCAGGAAAATATTTGCTTCTGTTGTTTGTTTAATTATGTTATGGACAGTGATACCTTGGGCCCCACTGGGTGCTTTATGATATGACACTTATGGTATCAAGGCATGTATGTGTTTATGGTAGTTATGATATGACATTCTGGGTATTCATGTATATGATGTGTTGAAATTTTTTGGGGTCGTGGTAAGTGGTATCAAAGCATTTATTTGATGGTGTCGCTAATCATGTTATTTGGTTTTTTGAAAATTTCGGTTCGTTACATGTCGTATCAGAGTTTAGGTTGTTAAGTTTTGCAGGTTATAGTAGATAATACTACCAGAGTATAGGAATGAGTTAAGGGAATGATAGGAATGGGGGTTTTTGTCTTGTAGCCCAGAGGCAAAGATTTCGTAACGATCTTTTGTGGTTTTCCTAAGGCAATGGTTTCAGGAAAATTATGGCATACCATCAACGGTTCTGTTTCTGAATTGTAAGATCGAAACCCGAGATTAGAAATTTGAAGGGTTACTAGTTCATGGTGAGGAGGAAGTCAAAGTATTTTAGTATGAGAGGGTTGTGAATTTCAAGATTAGTTAGTTAATTGTATTAGTTGTGTGCTGGTAGTAGGATTCTAAGAAATCATTCACTGTTTTATTTTCAGGATGGACTCCGGGAACAATAATGCAAACGTTGGAGGGAGTAGCCATGTAGGGGCTTCCAGCTCAGGTGCCAGTGATTTAGATAAAGTCCTGTGTAGTGTTGCTTAGCAGGTTATGGCAGAGATAGCATGGAGTTCCAGGGAGCGGGGTCACTTGTCGGTAGACCAGGGCTACACGATAAAGCGATTTACCCAAATGAATCCCCCAGCCTATTTAATAAGTGCAAACCCGATTATGGCAAAAAACTGGATGTAAAAGATCAAGAAAATACTGGTAGTGTAACGACCTGCTATTTAAATGGGTTTTTTTTTTTATTTTTTATACTATGACATTTAACATGCTCTGATACCATACTGGTTAAACCCAATCATCAACCTAAGCAGCGAGAAGTAGAAATCACATAAACATAACCATATGTAAATATATACAATACCAGAGTGCTAAATTGTTTCCCAAAAATATACATGTGCGACGGTTTCCCAAAATACCCTCAACTAGGCTAGAACATACAAAAATACTCCAAAAACATACTCACTATCTACTGACAGGGCAATACTGAAGCCCCTCTACCTACGAGCCTGATCTGCTCGCTTGCCTGGATCACCTGAAAAATGTTAAAGTAATTGGGATGAGCCAATGCTCAGTAAGACGAAATGTGCTATTACTAGTGTGTGGCAGATGAGTTACAATATTATGAAAATCTGTTTCTATAAAATCATGTATAACTGGATCTGTAAATGCAGTACAAGTAATAGAACCCATCTTTTTTTTCCATGTTACTTAACATGTTAGTAATTTAGGTTATTAGTCAAAATACTTCTAATGTACATAAGTACATTCTTTATCTCTGTAAATCTGTACATAATAATAATTGAAAACTTTCCCTGTGGATAATTGTGTGTTATGATTTAACCCCTCATGACAGGGTTGTGCGGCCCGTAAGCGGGATCTACACTGGCTGGCCGACCAAGGCAAATCACTATACTCCCTCGGTCTGATCTGCCCTCCTTAACCCATATCTGATGGGGAGTCTGTCCACATCTACTACCACATATTATCTGAATAGGCGGTTGCACTCTGTAAACTGTATGTAGCTACCGTACCATACTCTATAACTGTATGGTCCAATAGGGTCTGATACTATATAATATATTTATATATACAACTAGTTGTTTTACCATGATTCTGTAATAATTGTATAAATCATGACAATGAAATATACTGTAACTGTATCATCTGTTTCTCTGAACTGAACTATAATTTATAAGTCATGGTACTGAAAACTGTATAATCATGGTACTGTAAACTATATAATCATGGTACTATAAATTGTATAATCATGGTACTGTAAACTATATAATCATGGTATTGAAAACTATATATTCATGATATACTGTAATTACTATAAAACATAACTACTGGCGGTATATTCTATAAATCATACCCTGAAAATACTATAAAACATGTTTCTTTACTATACCCATATCCTCAAGCCATACAAAAGTTTTAAACATAATATTCATAATTAATAAACTGTATAATTTCCTGCTGTGAATAATAGACTGGTAAAAATATACATTTCATATTGGAAATCATTTTAAAATTGCCTAACATAACATATTTCCCTTACCTGTTTCCAGCTAAAAATCCCCTACTATAACGGGTCCAACACCCGCAGGGTTCCCCACTCAACACCCTGAAAATCATAAATCTCATAACAAAACATCAATATTTCTTGGCCTACATCATTTCCTACAACTGTCAAAAGGCCAAAAACTGAATAAAATACCTTGCTCTGTATTTGGGATGAATTCTAACTTCGTTTCACCAACGATCTGTTCTGACAAACTTGAAGAGAACTCCGCCAGGAACGTCGTGGTGGCCTCAGATCGTCGATCCAGCAACTGACGGGGCCAAAATTGAAGAGAGAAGAGGGAGAGGACGTAGGAGAGAGAAAGGGGAAGTATTTTGCACTGAAATGTGATGAAAATATGAGTTTTCACTATTTATAAGGCTGAATTTGTCGACGAGACACATCACCTCGTCGAAGAGTCCTTGAGTAATTTCGTCGACGAAAGTTACCCTTTGTCAACGAAACCTCGTCGATGAGTCCTTAAGTAATTTCATCGACGAAACTTACCCTTTGTCGACGAAATTCAGAGTTGCCCAAATTCTTCTCTCAGTATTTTCTCGTTGATGAGACGGAACCTCGTTGACAAGATCCTAAAGAACCTTCGTCGACGAATCCCTGTATTCGTTGACGAGGCCTGGAAATTTCTTGAAATTATTTTTACCTCCAAAGTGCGATGTCGTCGACGAAGTCTACTGCCTCATTCCGTTCTTATTTCCAATTTCCTCTCTCTTTATTATTAAAATACTATTATTCTTCGGGTCACTACATTCTCCCCTCCTTATAAAATTTCGTCCTCGAAATTTACTATCTGTATCTCTATCTATACACTCCATCATCCAGTAAAGGAAAAAGGTCTACTTATTTTATTACCTACCCTCACTTATGGCAGAAGAATACCGTGGTTATATGGGTAGTTCTGGGAGATTACAAATATAAAAGAAAATTCTACAAAAACCGAAAGACTACTTATCCTATACACTATATTACAATTTTACTATGCTAAATAAAATAAAGTTACTATTACTTTAATTATACATCACTGCTATGACCCACTAAACAAGTGGGGATATTTCTGTCTAATCTCGCTTTCAAGCTCCCACGAAACTTCTTCAATTGCGTGATTCCTCCACAGGACTTTTACCAACTATATCTTCTTGTTATGCAATTCCTGTTCTTTTCTATCTAGGATCTGTACTGAAGCTTCCTCATATACTAGATCACCACTGAGTTCCAACTCCGCATAACTGATAATATGGGAAGGATCTGAGATGTATTTCCTTAACATAGAAACATGAAACAAGTCATGAATCCTGGAGAGAGATGGTGGTAAAGCCAGGCGATAGGCCACTGACCCAATCTTCTCGAGTATCTCAAATGGACCAATGAACCTAGGGCTCAACTTACCCTTCTTCCCAAACCTCATGATTCCCTTCAATGGTACTATTTTCAGGAAAACATGATCACCTACTCCAAATTCCAGTTCCCGACGGCGAGTATTTGCATAGCTTTTTTGCCGACTTTGTGCTGCACTAATCCTATCTTCAATAAGTCGGACTTTATCACACGCTTGCTGAATTATCTCTGGTCCCAAAATTCACCTTTCACCTACTTCATCCCAAAAAAGAGGAGATTGACATCTCCTACCATATAATGCCTCATAGGGTGTCATGCTGATGCTAGTCTAGTAACTGTTATTATAAGCAAATTCAACTAGCGGCAAAAACTGAATCCAGCTACCTCCAAAGTCTAGCACACAGGCACGAAGCATATCTTCTAATACCTGGATTGTTCTCTCAGTATGACCATCGGTCTGAGGGTAGAAAGCAGTGCTGAATGCTAATTGAGTCCCCAATGTGTAACACCCCGACCCCAAGGGGCCTGGGATATTAACTTTTTACTACTGATTTACAGCGGAAGCAAAATAAACTCAATTTTATTCAAACCAGAGCGCTAATTATTCATGTTACAATCATTTATTTCAAAAGAAGAAAATTACACAAACGTAAATATCTGAAATCATACTATATTTCTAATTAATCTTTATTTTTTTCTAATCCCCACCCGCATGCTTGCTAAGCCTGCTTGCCGTAAGTCATGTTTACCCCCATAACTGGGTTGTGCGGTCCGAAGACTGGACTTAGCTGGCTGGCCGACCAAACTAAATCAACGTACGTAAACTTTAAGTGAGATTTTCCTTATTAAGTCCTGGACTTAAACCAGGTGTGCACTCAGAAGAAATCCACTAACATAAATAACCACTCTGTAAACAGTGTGGGTGCACTCTGATCCGTATAAACTTTAAGCTGCGGTACCGAGCATCTGTAACTTTGAACTTTCGTTGCCATAAGGGGTTTTAAAATCATCTTATTATAATTTATGCAATTTAAAATAATATCGTGAAAATCTCATCTTTACTCATATTTTCATAAAAAATGTAACGTAAAAATAAACTCATGCCACACAATTTTTGTGTTAAAAATATATATAATTTCATTTTTGAATAGAAATAAATGCTGAAAATTTACCCGAGGGGATTGGAACATTTCCTAACCCAAAAATAGATGCACGTATATTAAAGATAGAACTAGTATAATTAAATATGTGTAAAAATAAACTCATGGAAATTTTGTGGAACTAAGTAACATAATTAAAATTTACGTACATAATAAACTCGGGTATGAATTTAAAATAAAAAGAAACTAACATAATCAAAATTTACTTACCTTCTTCTTTTACCGTGTGCTACGAACACAATAGTTATCTTTAAGAAATGAGATCGGAAAAAGTGGGTGATTGAGAATTTATTCAAAAATTCTCTCTCCACCACAAATTCTTTCACTCACTAATCCTTCTCTTCCTTGGAAAATTGTTGTGAAAAATGAAAGTTGAGAGCTCCCTATTTATAGGAAAATTTTGGGGAAGAAATAGAATTTATAAAAATGTGGGGAGATGGGTGAAATTATTATTATTTTTTTTTAAATTAAAGAATGGGCAAGGGAATGGGCAAGGTATGGGTTGAGTATGGGATGGGGATGGAGGCCATGTGGGAGTGCTTGCCACCATCCCATTAAATAAATTTTTAATTAACTACTTACCTAATTAATTAATCAATTAGTTAATTAATTATTTTATTATTTTATTATTTTTCTTAATCATTATTGTCATTATTATATCATTGTTATTACTTATAAACTATTTTAAGTATTTATTTATTTTATTATTTATTTTTGAACAAGAATTAAATTTAAATTTTTAAAAACTCATGTGGGCCCCACATGGTCTTGTGGGCCCCACACAACTTCGAGACCCGAATGGATCCTACGTAACTCGAATAACTCTTATACGATTTTATGCATCCTACAAGCTTTGAGACTTGTGAAAACCTCCATACGGCTTCTGGGACTTATGTGGGCCCCACAAGTCTTGTGGCCCCGCATAGGATACCTATATTCTTATTATTTTATCAGTATATCTCTACAAACTTATATCAGTTAAAACATTATGTTATGTACTTATTTACGTATATTAAAACAGTGTCTTGTGGCTCGGGAAACTCCTGTGGAACCCAAATAGTTCTGGTGGGCCCCAACATATTAATACCGATATTATTCTTATTTATTAGGTTATTTCTACCAGATTAGTCGGTCAAAAACACTATTTTTATGTATATAACTTATTTACGTGACAAAATAGGGTCTTATCCTGTTTTCTCCTATGAAATTCCATTTGACAAGGCTGACCCAAGGGGGCGGGGATGCGGAGATGCAGCCGCAATGGTCTCTGAGCACTCGCTAAGACAAGGTTTCTTAGCATCAAAATGGAATCAAGGACCTAACAGAAAAACCATTCTGTTTGACGATTAAAAACCTTTAATGATTTATGGTCGTATTGTATTATTTGAGTGGTACTGGAATACGGATTATATATTTTTGGGTCATCCAACAAGCTCCCCTCCTTAATCAAAATTTCGTCCTCGAAATTTGAATTTAACATGAGTAATGTATAATTGGTTTTTCGCTTATAAGAAGAGAAATCGATACTGATTTAATTAAGTATTAGAAATAGATTTAAGAGCAATTTGACGACGTAATTTTGTTTGGGAATTGGAAGTGTGAATCATCGGTCTAAATAGTGGTTGAAATGGAAAAGAAATTAGAAGATGTGGAAAAGGATAGTAATACATATGTATAGGATATTAGACATGTCTAATAAATAAATAAAAAATGATAAGAGATTGCATTTAGAGCCTCATAGATCAGAACGTGCAGACATCTATTGCAAGTACTCGCGGTTGGCCTGCTAACGCTGGGTTCTTTCTTGGCAGAGTGACCGCTTATAAGGGGGGGGTCGCCGCTTGGTCGAAAACTGGTAGAGGAGGACGCCCATTGTTCGGAGAAGGAGGAAGAGTACTCTCTTCCAGAGTTATTGGGTGGACCATATATGAGTTCATTGCGAACGGGGTTGCCGGAAAGGTTGAAGTAGCCGGATTATCCGAAACCTTAGTTGTGGTGGACTTGGCGAATTGCCATTGTAAGGGATAGGCTCATGGTGGCTATTAGGTGTACGTTTTCACAGTCGGAATATATTCTCGATAGGGAAGCGGGTTGGCAGATGGCAGGGGCACTGCTGGGTC